>NC_069503.1:160801668-160989168 GCF_027579735.1 Bombina bombina | reverse complement strand
TGTATGTTTATCTATCTATATTAGTGTGCATAAATAGGAGCATGCTTTAATTTTTCATTAGTAGGTCTTTGGCATGGACAATAGTTTTGACTATGGAACTCTGGGGCTTCCCTTTATATGATTTCTGGAAGTGCCTCTGTATTAGATAGTTAAAAATTGCCATTTCCCAACTAGAGTTGCCACCTTTGCGATAATTAGCATTACACCTGCATAACTCAAAACTCAAAAACGTATTTTCATTTTAAAGTACCAGCTGGGTAAGAACCATATTCACAACCATTACTACCACTGTGCGTGTTGCCCATGTGACCTGGAGGTCTTAGTAATGCATGGAGGGCTTGCTGTACTCTTAGGGGATGTACCTCTTAGGGCCTTATAATGAGATAACCCTAAATTCATCCTGGTTTAGAGCTTATCGTTGTAGTGCAGAGTTTGTCAAAGTCACAAATATTTATTATACATCCTTAGACAACTCACATATAAATACAGGAGCAAGCTGATAATTCATAAAACACAATCTAGCATTCTAGACTAAGACAGCAGAGTGAGATTCCAGCCACAGTTACCTACAATTATCCTGGTTGCTCAGCCTTATTTTGATCTGATACACAAGATGCCCAATAACCAAAACTGACGAAGAACACAAATAATAACAACCTATATCAATCAGTAGGGGGCGCAGAGGCACCTGACTTACTGTAAAATGGGGAAAGAGGAGAGTCCAGTTTTTTAGTGTCAGAAATTATATGTTTGAGGTCATTGTGTTTTGGGTGATGATGTCTCACAACATGCAGACTAGCCCAGGAGCAGTGGCATATCCACATTGCTAGTAGTGCAGGGAAGAAGAGAGTCTGTCAGAGTATATAGCTCAACCTCTGCATCACATTTAGAGGGACTAGACCCCTTGTTTGAAAAACAGGAGGGTCCAGCCCTTTCAAGTGAGGGTCTTTTTGTCTCTCTAACCTGCAAGTGATGACTGTAAAAATGGTGATCGCCTGAATCTGCAGCTAAACTACAATTTTGGATGAAGGGCCCCTCTGTTTGACCTAGAGGGACAAGTAACTGCCCATTTAATTATATGATAATTTTTGGTGTAATTATGTTAGGTTTGGTGTTTTAACTAATTTTTATTACTCTAGGTGAGTTTGGACAGTGTAGGAGTAGGCAGACGTTTTTACGTTACAGTAAAAAGGTTTGTAGCAACTGCACAGCATATTGTTAACAGCAATGCACAGAGCATATTATCCATGTGTTGGTTTACTTTCCTCAGAAGACACCCATCCAATGCAAGCTTTATTTTAAATTGCATGATGGTGTCTAATGCAGCCAATCTGAAGTCATACCCACTGAGTCATGCGTCTCTGCTTTAGCATATGTGTAATGTTACATGTGCAAACTGTCTCCCATTACACAGCCACTGATACACTGGTATGTATGTACAGTGGGTATTGAAAAGAATCACATTTTGTTGCTTTTCAGCCTGAAATAAAGACAGACACAGTTTTTGTTTATCCAGTTGTAATTGCTCAGTGCAATTTATAACATCCAAGTGAAAGATATAACACCAACATGCCACGCAAATTTTTTTTTCAAAAACAAAATCACTGAGTTGCAAAAGGATCACCCCCTTGTGTCAGTATTTTGTTCAACCACCTTTTGCTTTAATTACAGCCTTTAGTCCGTTGGGATATGTCTCTACTAACTTTGCACATCTGAACTGTGCAATATTTTCCCACTCTTCTTTGCAGAACTGCTCCAGTTCCTTTACATTTGATGGTGCCCTTTTGTGGACTGCAGTCTTTAAGTCATGCCTCAGATATTCAATGGTCTTTAAGTCTGGGCTCTCACTAGGCCATGCAAGGACATTCACCTTTTTCTCCTTCAACCACTGTGTGGTCATTTTTGCTGTGTGCTTTGGGTCATTGTCATGTTGAAAGGTAAATCTTCTTCCCATTGACAACTTCCTAAAAGAGGGCAGCAGATTTTCCTTAAGAATTTGACGGTATTTTAACCCATCCATTTTTCCTTCTATCCTGACAAGTGTTCCAGTGCATGCTGCAGAGAAACACCCCCATAACAGGATATTACCACCTCCATGCTTTACTGTAGGTATGGTGTTATTTGGATGGTGAGCTTTATTGGATTTCCTCCAGACATATAGTTTGTTGTTGAGGCCAAATAATTCAGTTTTAGTCTCATCTGATCATAACACCTTTTCTCCATGTGGCCTCAGAATCTCCTAGGTGTGATATGGCAAAGCTCAGTCGTGACTGCATGTGGCCTTTCTTAAGGAGTGGCTTTTTTTCTTGCAACCCTCCCATACAAGCCACATTTGTGGAGAATTTGTGATATTGTTGTCACATGCACACAATGACCACTCTTTGTCATAAATTCCTGCAACTGCTTCAAAGTTGCTGTTGGCCTCTTGGTAGCCTCTCTGACCAGTTTCCTTGTGGCTCTTTCATCCAGTTTGGAGCGATGTCCTGATCCAGAGAGGGCCTGTGATGTACCAAATACCTTCCACTTCTTAATAATAGACTTAGCTGTGCTTCTAGGCATTGATAAAGCCTTTGATATTTTCTTGTGTCCATCTCCTGACTTGTGCCTGTCCACAACATTATCCCAGAGATCTTTTGAGAGTGCCTTGCCACCCATAGTTGATTGTTTGCTTCAGTTACACTACCAGAGACTGAGATACTCCAGGAAAGCTCTTTTCATGCTGAGCTAATCAATATGCCCACAGCTGATCACAGTTGAAGGTCAAATGGCTTTGTGTGTGCCGTTGAGAAGGGAATTAGCTACACCTGATTGAGTTTACAAGTAACTTTAGAAGGGGGTGATCCTTTTTGCAACTCAGTGACTCAGTTTTTGAATTGTCTTTATTTTTGCCTGACATGTTGGTGTTATATCTTTCACTTGAATGTTATAAGTTGCACTGAGTAATTACAACTGGATAAACAAAAACTGTGTCTGTCTTTATTTCAAGCTGCAAGGCAACAACATGTGATATTTTCAAGGGGGTCGTTATTTTCTATACCACTCTATATGAATATACATAAATAGCAAGGATTAATATGCTGTGTACTACTCTAAGCAATATTCTGTGCAGTTCATATGAACATTTACTATCCTTTCACCCCTCTGTGAAACCAGAATTTTGGTAAGTTTAAAATATATATCTAATATTTTATGGTTACATATTTCACCTGTGCCCAGTTTTTGGAAAAACTGCAGGATGAGGTAAAGTGACAAAACTCATTTTCTAATTTCTCCAACATAGGTGTGTCCGGTCCACGGCGTCATCCTTACTTGTGGGATATTCTCTTCCCCAACAGGAAATGGCAAAGAGCCCAGCAAAGCTGGTCACATGATCCCTCCTAGGCTCCGCCTACACCAGTCATTCTCTTTGCCGTTGCACAGGCAACATCTCCACGGAGATGGCTAAGAGTTTTTTTGGTGTTTAAATGTAGTTTTATTCTTCAATCAAGAGTTTGTTATTTTAAAATAGTGCTGGTATGTACTATTTACTCTGAAACAGAAAAGAGATGAAGATTTCTGTTTGTAAGAGGAAAATGATTTTAGCAACCGTTACTAAAATCGATGGCTGTTTCCACACAGGACTGTTGAGATGAATTAACTTCAGTTGGGGGAAACAGTGGGCAGACTTTTGCTGCTTGAGGTATGACACATTTCTAACAAGACTTGGTAATGCTGGAAGCTGTCATTTTCCCTATGGGAACCGGTAAGCCATTTTCTTAGTTTAGTATAAGAATAAAGGGCTTCACAAGGGCTTTAAAGACTGGTAGACATTTTTCTGGGCTAAAACGATTACTTTATAAGTATATTTAATGGATGTTAACTATAAATAGTTCTTTTAATCTTGGGGATGTATTAAAAAAACAGCAGGCACTGTATTGGACACCTTTTTCACTGGGGGCCTTTTCTAGTCATAGGCAGAGCCTCATTTTCGCGCCACTAATGCGCAGTTGTTTTTGGAAAGCAAGGCATGCAGATGCATGTGTGAGGAGCTAAGAACCACTGAAAAAGCTTATTGAAGGCGTCATTTGGTATCGTATTCCCCTCTGGGCTTGGTTGGGTCTCAGCAAAGCAGATACCAGGGACTGTATAGGGGTTAAATGTAAAAACGGCTCCGGTTCCGTTATTTTAAGAGTTAAAGCTTTCAAATTTGGTGTGCAATACTTTTAAGGCTTTAAGACACTGTGGTGAAATTTTGGTGAATTTTGAACAATTCCTTCATACTTTTTCACATTTTCAGTAATAAAGTGTGTTCAGTTTAAAATTTAAAGTGACAGTAACGGTTTTATTTTAAAACGTTTTTTGTGCTTTGTTATCAAGTTTATGCCTGTTTAACATGTCTGAACCATCAGATAGACGATGTTCTGTATGTTTGGAAGCCAAGGTTCCTCCCCATTTAAATATATGTGATGAATGTGACATAGTGTCCAGACAAAGTAGGGACAATGATGCCACTGATAATGATGTTGCCCAAAATGATTCCTCAAGCGAGGGGAGTAAGCATGGTACTGCATCATCCCCTTCTGTGTCTACACCAGTCTTGCCCACACAAGAGGCCCCTAGTACATCTAGTGCGCCAATCCTTCTTACTATGCAACAATTAACGGCTGTAATGGATAATTCTATTAAAAACATTTTGTCCAAAATGCCTACTTATCAGAGAAAGCGCGATTGCTCTGTTTTAGATACTGAAGAGCATGAGGACGCTGATGATAATGGTTCTGACATACCCTCACGCCAATCTGAAGGGGCCAGGAGGGAGGTTTTGTCTGAGGGAGAAATTTCAGATTCAGGAAAAATTTCTCAACAAGCTGAACCTGATGTTATTATTTTTAAATTTAAATTGGAACATCTCCGCGCTCTGCTTAAGGAGGTGTTATCTACTCTGGATGATTGTGACAATTTGGTCATTCCAGAGAAATTATGTAAGATGGACAAGTTCCTAGAGGTCCCGGTGCCCCCGATGCTTTTCCTATACCCAAGCGGGTGGCGGACATTGTAAATAAGGAATGGGAAAGGCCCGGCATACCTTTTGTTCCTCCCCCTATATTTAAAAAATTATTTCCTATGGTCGACCCCAGAAAGGACATATGGCAGACAGTCCCCAAGGTCGAGGGGGCGGTTTCTACTCTAAACAAACGCACTACTATTCCTATAGAAGATAGTTGTGCTTTCAAAGATCCTATGGATAAAAAATTAGAGGGTTTGCTTAAAAAGATGTTTGTTCAGCAAGGTTACCTTCTACAACCAATTTCATGCATTGTTCCTGTCACTACAGCAGCGTGTTTCTGGTTCGAAGAACTAGAAAAGTCGCTCAATAAAGACTCTTCGTATGAGGAGGTTATGGACAGAGTTCAAGCACTTAAATTGGCTAACTCTTTTATCTTAGACGCCACTTTGCAATTAGCTAGATTCAGGTTTTGCTATTGTGGCGCGCAGAGCGCTTTGGCTAAAGTCTTGGTCAGCGGATGTGTCCTCCAAGAACAAATTGCTTAACATCCCTTTCAAAGGTAAAACGCTATTTGGCCCTGACTTGAAAGAGATTATTTCAGACATCACTGGGGGAAAGGGCCACGCCCTTCCTCAGGATAGGTCTTTTAAGGCTAAAAATAAGCCAAATTTTCGTCCCTTTCGCAGAAACGGATCAGCCTCAAATTCTACACCCTCTAAGCAAGAGGGTAATAGTTCTCAAACCAAACCAGCCTGGAGACCGATGCAAGGCTGGACCAAGGGTAAGCAGGCCAAGAAACCTGCCACTGCTACTAAAACAGCATGAAGTGTTGGCCCCCGATCCGGGACCGGATCTGGTGGGGGGCAGACTCTCTCTCTTTGCTCAGGCTTGGGCAAGAGATGTTCAGGATCCTTGGGCGCTAGAAATAGTTTCTCAAGGTTATCTCCTGGAATTCAAGGAACTACCCCCAAGGGGGAGGTTCCACAGGTCTCAATTGTCTTCAGACCAAATAAAAAGACAGGCATTCTTACATTGTGTAGAAGACCTGTTAAGAATGGGAGTGATTCATCCTGTTCCATTAGGAGAACAAGGGATGGGGTTTTACTCCAATCTGTTCATAGTTCCCAAAAAAGAAGGAACATTCAGACCGATTTTAGATCTCAAGATTCTAAACAAATTTCTCAGGGTTCCATCGTTCAAGATGGAAACCATTCGAACAATTCTTCCTACCATCCAGGAAGGTCAATTCATGACCACGGTGGATTTAAAGGATGCGTATCTACATATTCCTATCCACAAGGAACATCATCGGTTCCTAAGGTTCGCCTTTCTGGACAAGCATTACCAGTTTGTGGCACTTCCATTCGGATTAGCCACTGCTCCAAGGATTTTCACAAAGGTACTAGGGTCCCTTCTAGCGGTGCTAAGACCAAGGGGCATTGCAGTAGTACCTTACTTGGACGACATACTGATTCAAGCGTCGTCTCTGTCAAAAGCAAAGGCTCATACGGACATTGTCCTAGCCTTTCTCAGATCTCACGGGTGGAAAGTGAACATAGAAAAAAGTTCTCTGTCCCCGTCAACAAGTGTTCCCTTCTTGGGAACAATAATAGACTCCTTAGAAATGAAGATTTTTCTGACAGAGGCCAGAAAATCAAAACTTCTAAGCTCTTGTCAAGTACTTCATTCTGTTCTTCTTCCTTCCATAGCGCAGTGCATGGAAGTAATAGGTTTGATGGTTGCGGCAATGGACATAGTTCCTTTTGCACAAATTCATCTAAGACCATTACAACTGTGCATGCTCAGTCAGTGGAATGGGGATTATACAGACTTGTCTCCGACGATCCAAGTAGATCAAAGAACCAGAGATTCACTCCGTTGGTGGCTGAACCTGGACAACCTGTCACAGGGAATGAGCTTCCGCAGACCAGAGTGGGTCATTGTCACGACCGACGCCAGTCTGGTGGGCTGGGGCGCGGTCTGGGAACCCCTGAAAGCTCAGGGGCTATGGTCCCGGGAAGAATCTCTTCTCCCGATAAACATTCTGGAACTGCGAGCGATATTCAATGCTCTCAAAGCTTGGCCTCAACTAGCAAAGGCCAAATTCATAAGGTTTCAATCAGACAACATGACGACTGTTGCATATATCAACCATCAAGGGGGAACAAGGAGTTCCCTGGCGATGGAGGAAGTAACCAAAATAATTCAAGGGGCGGAGAATCACTCCTGCCACTTGTCTGCAATCCACATCCCAGGAGTGGAAAATTGGGAAGCGGATTTTCTGAGTCGTCAGACTTTCCATCCGGGGGAGTGGGAACTCCATCCGGAAATCTTTGCCCAAATAACTCAATTATGGGGCATTCCAGACATGGACCTGATGGCGTCTCGTCAGAACTTCAAGGTTCCTTGCTACGGGTCCAGATCCAGGGATCCCAGGGCGACTCTAGTAGATGCACTGATAGCGCCTTGGACCTTCAACCTAGCTTATGTATTCCCACCGTTCCCTCTCATTCCCAGGCTGGTAGCCAGGATCAATCAGGAGAGGGCTTCGGTGATCTTGATAGCTCCTGCGTGGCCACGCAGAACTTGGTATGCAGACCTGGTGAATATGTCATCGGCTCCACCATGGAAGCTACCTTTGAGACAGGACCTTCTTGTTCAAGGTCCATTCGAACATCCGAATCTGGCTTCACTCCAACTGACTGCTTGGAGATTGAACGCTTGATTTTATCAAAGCGTGGGTTTTCAGATTCTGTCATTGATACTCTTGTTCAGGCTAGAAAGCCTGTAACTAGGAAAATTTACCATAAAATATGGAAAAAGTATATTTGTTGGTGTGAATCTAAAGGATTCCCATGGAACAAGTTAAAAATTCCGAAGATTCGATCCTTTCTACAGGAGGGTTTGGAGAAAGGATTATCTGCAAGTTCTTTGAAGGGACAGATTTCTGCTTTATCTGTTTTACTTCACAAAAAACTGGCAGCTGTGCCAGATGTTCAAGCTTTTGTTCAGGCTCTGGTTAGAATTAAGCCTGTCTACAAACCTTTGACTCCTCCTTGGAGTCTCAATTTAGTTCTTTCAGTTCTTCAAGGGGTTCCGTTTGAACCCTTACATTCCGTAGATATTAAGTTACTATCTTGGAAAGTTTTGTTTTTGGTTGCAATTTCTTCTGCTAGAAGAGTTTCAGAGTTATCTGCTCTGCAGTGTTCTCCTCCTTATCTGGTGTTCCATGCAGACAAGGTGGTTTTGCGTACTAAACCTGGTTTTCTTTAGAAAGTTGTTTCTAACAAAAACATTAACCAGGAGATAGTTGTGCCTTCTTTGTGTCCGAAACCAGTTTCAAAGAAGGAACGTTTGTTGCACAATCTGGATGTAGTTCGTGCTCTAAAATTTTATTTAGAGGCTACAAAGGATTTCAGACAAACATCTTCTTTGTTTGTTGTTTATTCTGGTAAAAGGAGAGGTCAAAAAGCAACTTCTACCTCTCTCTCTTTTTGGCTTAAAAGCATCATCCGATTGGCTTATGAGACTGCCGGACGGCAGCCTCCTGAAAGAATCACAGCTCACTCCACTAGGGCTGTGGCTTCCACATGGGCCTTCAAGAACGAGGCTTCTGTGGATCAGATATGTAAGGCAGCGACTTGGTCTTCACTGCACACTTTTACCAAATTTTACAAATTTGATACTTTTGCTTCTTCGGAGGCTATTTTTGGGAGAAAGGTTTTGCAAGCCGTGGTGCCTTCCATCTAGGTGACCTGATTTGCTCCCTCCCATCATCCGTGTCCTAAAGCTTTGGTATTGGTTCCCACAAGTAAGGATGACGCCGTGGACCGGACACACCTATGTTGGAGAAAACAGAATTTATGCTTACCTGATAAATTACTTTCTCCAACGGTGTGTCCGGTCCACGGCCCGCCCTGGTTTTTTTTTTAATCAGGTCTGATGAATTATTTTCTCTAACTACAGTCACCACGGTATCATATGATTTCTCCTATGCATATTCCTCCTTTATGTCGGTCGAATGACTGGGGTAGGCGGAGCCTAGGAGGGATCATGTGACCAGCTTTGCTGGGCTCTTTGCCATTTCCTGTTGGGGAAGAGAATATCCCACAAGTAAGGATGACGCTGTGGACCGGACACACCGTTGGAGAAAGTAATTTATCAGGTAAGCATAAATTCTGTTTTTCATGTAATGAAAAACATATGTATGAAATTCTAAATGTTGGGTTTTTTTAAAGGTGAAGTGATGCTAAATGTAGAACCATAAAGCGTGTATTTTACCGTAATTGTCCTGAGTATAGGCCGCACTTTCCCCCCCTAATTTAAATCTTTAAATTATTAAACTAGGGGTGCGGCCTATAATCAGGATGTTATCGACGATGTCCAATGTCATTTAATATTATCGATAGCTGCTACATTCGATAATGCTATTTCAAATATGCTTTTTGATTTTTTTACGCCTTTGACTGCAATTGGAATATCACTGTATGTTTTTATCTTTGTTTGTATACATTTATGTGTTGTTAATTAAATTAATGATTGTTACCATAGTTTAATTGATCACTTTTACTCTCAAATCTTTTTTTAAAGGGGATAATGGTTTATAAAAACAGTACAGCTACCGTATTTCTGTGAGCATATATATGCCGTCAAAAGCAGGACTAACTGCATAATTGATACTAAAAGTGTTAAAAATACTGGTACACGTGTTTTCCTATTCTTTAAATAAACTACTGTTTTACTGTTCTACTAATGTGTATATTTTCTTTCAAAATAAAATTTTCTTTAAAATGGCACCAAACTTTAAGGGTGGGGCTTATAATCTGGTGCGGCCTATACTCGGGACAATAGGTAAATATTCAGGAAATAATAATGACCACATTGTTGCTTACTCTGGGGGGTAGTTATCAACGTGTCAACTTTCCTGCCTTCGCCGGCCCAATACGCCCGCCTAAGCTCGCCTCACATCGCCGCCGCGGACATGAAAAATTTCGCCTAAGTTATCAAATAAAGCTGTCAAAAAGCCGCGGGGCGATGAGCAGCGGACTGTGAGAGTTATCACTCATCCGATCTCGCTGCTCTTCGGCTTTTTCCCAGCTTTATTGCTAGCCTGTCACTAAGCACCCACACTAACTACACTGTTCTACCCCCTATACCGGTGCCCCCGGAGCCCCCCGCAACTCAATAAAGTTACTAACCCCTAAACCGCCGCTCCTAGACCCCGCCGCAACTCTTATAAATGTATTAACCCCTAAACCGCCGCTCCTAGACCCTGCCGCAACTCTGATAAATGTATTAACCCCTAAACCGCCGCTCCCGGACACCGCTGCCACCTACATTATACCTATTAACCCCTATCCTGCCCCCCCTACACCGTCGCCACCTATAATAAATTTATTAACCCCTATCCTGCCCCCCACTACACCGCTGCCACTGTAATAAATTTATTAACCCCTAAACCTAAGTCTAACACTAACCCTAACACCCCCCTAACTTAAATATTAATTAAATAAATCTAAATAATATTTATATTATGAACTAAATTAATCCTATTTAAAACTAAATACTTACCTTTAAAATAAACCCTAATATAGCTACAATATAAATAATAATTATATTGTAGCTATCTTAGGATTTATTTTTATTTTACAGGCAAATTTCAATTTATTTTAACTAGGTACAATAGCTATTAAATAGTTATTAACTATTTAATAGCTACCTAGCTAAAATAAAGAGAAATTTACCTGTAAAATAAAAACTAACCTAAGTTACAATTACACCTAACACTACACTATACTTTAATAAATTATTCCTATTTAAAACTAAATACTTACCTTTAAAATAAACCCTAATATAGCTACAATATAAATAATAATTATATTGTAGCTATTTTAGGATTTATTTTTATTTTACAGGTAACTTTGTATTTATTTTAGCTAGTTAGAATAGTTATTAAATAGTTATTAACTATTTAATAACTACCTAGCTAAAATAAATACAAAATTACCTGTAAAATAAATCCTAACCTAAGTTACAATTAAACCTAACACTACACTATCATTAAATAAATTAAATAAATTACCTACAAATAACTACAATTAAATACAATTACATAAACTAACTAAAGTACAAAAAATAAAAAAAGCTAAGTTACAAAAAATAAAAAAAATAGGTTACAAACATTTTAAAAATATTACAACAATTTTAAGCTACTTACACCTAATCTAAGCCCCCTAATAAAATAACAAACCCCCCCAAAATAAAAAAAAATGCCCTACCCTATTCTAAATTAAAAAAGTTGAAAGCTCTTTTACCTTACCAGCCCTTAAAAGGGCCATTTGTGGGGCATGCCCCAAAGAATTCAGCTCTTTTGCCTGTAAAAGAAAAATACAACCCCCCCCAACATTAAAACCCACCACCCACATACCCCTAATCTAACCCAAACCCCCCTTAAAATAACCTAACACTAATCCCCTGAAGATCATCCTACCTTTAGTCGTCTTCACTCAGCCGAGCCACCGATGGAACTGAAGAGGAGACCCGGAGCGGCAGAAGTGATCCTCCAAGCGGTGCTGAAGAAATCTTCCATCCGATGAAGTGATCCTCCAAGCGGCGCTGAAAAAGTCTTCCATCCGGGCGATGTCATCTTTCAAGAGGCGCTGAAGAAGTCTTCTATCCAGGCGATGTCATCTTCCAAGCCGGGTCTTGAATCTTCATCCCGCCGACGCGGAACATCCTTCTTTACCGACGGACTACCGACGAATGAAGGCTCCTTTAAGGGACGTCATCCAAGATGGCGTCCCTTCAATTCCGATTGGCTGATAGGATTCTATCAGCCAATCGGAATTAAGGTAGGAAAAATCTGATTGGCTGATTGAATCAGCCAATCAGATTCAAGTTCAATCCGATTGGCTGATCCAATCAGCCAATCAGATTGAGCTTGCATTCTATTGGCTGTTTCGATCAGCCAATAGAGTGCGAGCTCAATCTGATTGGCTGAATCTGATTGGCTGATTCAATCAGCCAATCAGATTTTTCCTACCTTAATTCCGATTGGCTGATAGAATCCTATCAGCCAATCGGAATTGAAGGGACGCCATCTTGGATGACGTCCCTTAAAGGAGCCTTCATTCGTCGGTAGTCCGTAGGTAAAGAAGGATGTTCCGCGTCGGCGGGATGAAGATTCAAGACCCGGCTTGGAAGATGACATCGCCCGGATAGAAGACTTCTTCAGCGCCTCTTGGAAGATGACATCGCCCGGATGGAAGACTTTTTCAGCGCCGCTTGGAGGATCACTTCATCGGATGGAAGATTTCTTCAGCGCCGCTTGGAGGATCACTTCTGCCGGTCCGGGTCTCCTCTTCAGTTCCATCGGTGGCTCGGCTGAGTGAAGACGACTAAAGGTAGGATGATCTTCAGGGGATTAGTGTTAGGTTATTTTAAGGGGGGTTTGGGTTAGATTAGGGGTATGTGGGTGGTGGGTTTTAATGTTGGGGGGGTTGTATTTTTCTTTTACAGGCAAAAGAGCTGAATTCTTTGGGGCATGCCCCACAAATGGCCCTTTTAAGGGCTGGTAAGGTAAAAGAGCTTTGAACTTTTTTAATTTAGAATAGGGTAGGGCATTTTTTTATTTTGGGGGGTTTGTTATTTTATTAGGGGGCTTAGATTAGGTGTAAGTAGCTTAAAATTGTTGTAATATTTTTAAAATGTTTGTAACCTATTTTTTTTATTTTTTGTAACTTAGCTTTTTTATTTTTTGTACTTTAGTTAGTTTATGTAATTGTATTTAATTGTAGTTATTTGAAGGTAATTTATTTAATTTATTTAATGATAGTGTAGTGTTAGGTTTAATTGTAACTTAGGTTAGGATTTATTTTACAGGTGATTTTGTATTTATTTTAGCTAGGTAGTTATTAAATAGTTAATAACTATTTAATAACTATTCTAACTAGCTAAAATAAATACAAAGTTACCTGTAAAATAAATATAATTCCTAAAATAGCTACAATGTAATTATTAATTACATTGTAGCTATCTTAGGGTTTATTTTACAGGTAAGTATTTAGTTTTAAATAGGAATAATTTATTAAAGTATAGTGTAGTGTTAGGTGTAATTGTAACTTAGGTTAGTTTTTATTTTACAGGTAAATTTCTCTTTATTTTAGCTAGGTAAGCTATTAAATAGTTAATAACTATTTAATAGCTATTGTACCTAGTTAAAATAAATTGAAAGATGCCTGTAAAATAAAAATAAATCCTAAGATAGCTACAATATAATTATTATTTATATTGTATCTATCTTAGGGTTTATTTTACAGGTAAGTATTTAGTTTTAAATAGGATTAATTTAGTTCATAATAGAAATATTATTTAGATTTATTTAATTAATATTTAAGTTAGGGGGTGTTAGGGTTAGTGTTAGACTTAAGTTTAGGGGTTAATAATTTTATTACAGTGGCGGCGGTGTAGTGGGGGGCAGGATAGGGGTTAATAAATGTATTATAGGTGGCAACGGTGTAGGGGGGGCAGATTTGGGGTTAATAAATTTAATATAGGTTGCTGTGGGCTCTGGGAGCGGCGGTTTAGGGGTTAATATGTATAGAGTAGCTTGCGGTGGGCTCCGGGAGCGGCGGTTTAGGGGTTAATACATTTATTATAGTTGCGGCGGGGTCAGGGAGCGGAGGTTTAGGGGTTAATATGTATAGAGTAGCTTGCGGTGGGCTCCGGGAGCGGCGGTTTAGGGGGTAATAACTTTATTTAGTTGCGGCGGTGTAGGGGGGACAGATTAGTGGTGTTTAGACTCGGGGTACATGTTAGGGTATTAGGTGTAGACAGTTCCCATAGGAATCAATGGGATGTCTGGCAGCAGCAAACTTGTACTTTCGCTATGGTCAGACTCCCATTGATTCCTATGGGATCCGCCGCCTCCAGGGTGGCGGTTTGAAAACCAGGTATGCTGGGCCGGAAAAGTGCCGAGCGTACCTGCTAGTTTTTTGATAACTAGCAAAAGTAGTCAGATTGTGCCGCACTTGTGTGCGAAACATCTGGAGTGATGTAAGAATCGATCTGTGTCGGACTGAGTCCGGCGGATCGAAATTTACGTCACAAAATTCTACTTTTGCCGGTCTCTAGCCTTTGATTACTAAGGCGAATCAGCCTCGCCACAAATACGCTGCGGAATTCCAGCGTATTTGAGGTTGACGGCTTGATAACTAGGCCCCTGTGTGTCCTGTAGATAATGACAAAACAACTACTTCATAAAAGTGCTTGGAGTGCTGAAAACACATACTTTATGTGGATAACTCAAATAAAAAGCATTTAAATTATGCATTGCATACAAAAGACCCAACACAGCTTCAGCACAGGTTTATAAAATGTCTGAGCAGAGAAGGTTTTAATCGTGTTAAAAAGCCAGCTTCCAATTATGGTGGGTTTGTCCCCTTTTACCCAGTCAATTCCTAGACACATTTTTAAGGGGAGTAGGTGTGTTATGAAGACGTGATAGGGGTGTGGTTTGTGGGTGTAGCTTCACACGCAGAGTGCAGACAAGCTTGTTTCCAGGGAGTAGTAGTGACTGTGGTCCTGATATTCAAAACCTTGCTGGCATGGAAAATCTTTTGAGTTTTTTCTAGACCATGTAATGTAGGAGTCTCTGTTTCATATAAAGAACACTAAATAGCAACATAAACATTTCTCAAGATAAAATTTGTGTTTCTAAAAATTTTTTAAGGGCCTCGCCGTACCGACGAGGATTCTTAGAATATCTCATCTGAGGGGCGAGGTTTTAAATATCAGGCCCTGTAAGAGAATGTTTGTTCTCCTCATCTCCTGAGAGTGGGCGGAGCCTGAAACCTGTGCAGATCACACCGGAACAGGGGACTTAAAACTGGAGCTACCCTGTCATCAGTGTTCCCTCTAAGACGAGTTTTGTGTCCCAGCAGTGAAACAGTTAATTAGGTAACCACACTCTGCAATTAGCAAACACTGCTCAATGCAGACTGCAAGGTATGGTTCTATTATTAACTGTTTCACTGCTGGGCTGCAACAGAAGCTGGCCTTAGAGGGAGCACTTCCTGTCATACCAGTATGGGTGAGAACCCTAACCAAGCAACGTTGGCCAATAATATTTCTATTTATGTATTAGGGCCTTTTCAAGTTTGTTTTCTGATGTATGAGTCATTGAACACCACAGGGATGATATAAAGAAACATTTTATTCAAGTTTTACCAGGCTTTATTAGTGTGCATTGTTACAGGTGAACACTGAACATTTATTGCAGATTAGAGATACAAGACACATACAGGAGTCCCACTTGCAGTCTCACTGAGTCTTTATAAATGTTTCTACCATTTGTACAATGTGACACCTCTAACTAGGCTCCTAGTCACCCAATATAAAAGTTAAACAAGACTTTTCCTAGATTGATATGTAAATATGATGTCATTTGATCATATTTCCCTACTCTGACTGTGCTATGTAAATTTTAAACTATTTACAATTGGATCTGAAGAGTAACCCTTTAAATATTGTTTGAGTTGACAAGGTTATACAAACACCAGGGACAATGTTATTAACCCTTTGGTTACCTGCAATGTATTGTTATGTAATGAGCTGAAATGTCGTGGATGGGGGAGACTAGATTATGTGGGAGGGTGAAAAAGGAATATGAAGATAGTCAACATGTGTTATGGGGTAAACTAGCATAATAATGTGTCCTACAGACTTAAACACGGGACTTCAAGACTTGCTTCAGAGAACAGACTATAGGGGCTGCATAAGTAATGCTCAAGAAGCACATATGGACCTGAGAACTCCACTTGTCCATCACTGCCCTAGTGTAAGGGATGTGGATTTTTGGAGGGTTTGTACTTTATATTATATAGAGAAATTCAGAGGTTTAAAGGGACATTGCACTCTTTAATAAAAAAAAAAGCCCCAAATAAACATGTTTTTTCTTTGCCAGAAAAAAATGTGAAGTTAAAGCATGCTCATTGTACCAGCCAATGAGCATTAGCAGGAAATACCTGTCAGCCAATAAGCATTAGCAGGAAATGCCTGTCAGCCAATGACCATTAGCAGGAAATGCCTCTTAGCCAATGAGCATTAGCAGGAAATGAGCATTAACAGGAAATACCCATCAGCAAATAAGCATTAGCAGGAAATACCTCTTAGCCAATAAGCATTAGCAGGAAATACCTCTCAGCCAATGAGCATTAGTAGGGTGTACCTATCATCCAATTCATATTCTTTAACTGCACATGGTAGATTTTTTAGTACAATATCCCATTTAGGAGAACAAATATATCAAGCTCATATGAGGTCGACTAGTATATAGGTTTGGAATGTTTTTGTCAGGTACAGTTTAAATATGTATATATAGCTGATAAAATGAATGCTTCCTAAGTACATTTACAGGTGATCAGGAGCCAGGTGCTAATGTTAATATTTAGTTTCCTTAAGATCCATTAACCTGAACTTTGTAACAGTCACTCAAATATGGCAATATAGAAACAAATACAAGTTATAAAAACATTTATCAAATATTTACATATTTTAGTAAAAAAAAACTTTCTTAATAAATGTAAAAAACGAACAGAAAATATAAAGAAGTTAACTGACTCGACAGTTTGAGAAAGCACCCAGGCAACTATGTATAATTTGTTTCTTACAGTTTTTGTGTTTACTCTCCCAGACTTCTATAGATTTTCCTGCAGTCTTACCAGAAATAATAAAATACATAGACATGTTCTTTATGGCTTTAAGACAGAAATAGCTGAAAAATAAAAAAAAGAACACCCTGTATATGGGGGACATTACTTATGTTTGTATCTAGCGACCTAGTAACATGTTGGATAATGCTACTTGGTCATCTTTTTCCACTGATTTTAGGCTTTGAGATCCACCATAATTATGTTTTTGCTTTGTCATTGATTTATTTGACAAAATGTTTCAACACTGTGCGTTTATTCAAATGTTGCAGTTCTGTACACAGCTTCAAAAGAATGGCTACTTCTGACTATACTATTTTATTTGCTTCATTGGCTACTTATTTTAACCCTTTATAGGCCGCTGGTTGTTGATGCGCCACATTTTCATACAGGGGGTCGCCATCTTGGAACACTCTTTTATTTTGCACTGTACAACAAAAGCGGTGAACAATCACAGATCAGTGATGTTGCTATTTCTTTCACAACTGTAGCCTGGTGCAGATTAACACACAGAATGCAAAGTGGAAGGTTGACATATTTGCAGCTTTTTATATAATAATAAAATAATGATTATAAATAATATAGAGCAAGGGTGATCAACCGTGGCCCTCCAGATGGTTTGGAACTACATTTCCCATGATGCTCAGCCAGCTGAAATGCTATCTGTGCATCATGGGAAATGTAGTTCCAAATCCCCTGGAGGGTCAAGTTTGATCACCCCTGATATAGAGCAATGCAGCCACTGTTCATATTTACATGGAGAGTAGTAACCATGCTATTGTAGTTGTGCTCACAAGTCTAATGTCCCTTTAAAGAGGCATTATTTACAAACATTATGCTTTGTTTCAGATATATATATATATATATATATATATATATATATTCATAACTTTCACTTCATTTTGACAATTTTAGCAGCTAGAAATATTTTCTTTTATTACAATGGATGCCCAGGATCATAATCATACCAGTTCAATTATTTAGAAAGCTTTTCCCTAAATTTAGATGTATAATGTATCATGTCATTACAAAACCAAAACACTGTTTAAGCAAAAATAAAACTTTTTGGGTGCTCAAGATTCCAAATCATCAGAAAAGTTATGTATTGCAGCTGTAGTGACATTTTGCGGTTTTACACACTGTAGCAATGCATAAGAGCTGTCATTTGAATTAAACAAATAAATTAAATTAGAAAATAATATCACAGCTAAATGTAAAAAAATATAAATCAGGAGTGTTCTACTGCAGGCTTTTCAAAGGATTTTCCACAAGCTTTTTTTTTTTTACCTTGACAAAGACAAAAGACGTGTTGTCACAGCAAAATTACAACACGAGGCATATTTATCATATGTTTGTCGGACCTGATCCGACAGTGCGGATCAGGTCCGACAGACATCGATGAATGCGGAAAACAATACGCTCTCCCTATTCAGCTTTGCACCAGCAGCTCACAAGAGCTGCTGGTGCAATGCCGCCCCCTGCAGACTCGCGGCCAATGGGCCGCCAGCAGTGGGGTGTCAATCAACCCGATCGTACTTGATTGGGTTGTATTCCGGCGATTCCTGTCCGCCTGCTCAGTCTTTAGACCGCTGCTCCATAACTTGTGTTTCTGGCAAGTCTGAAGACTCGCCAGAAAAATGGGCCCTCAAGCTCCGTTCGGCGCTTTATAGATAGGCTCCAATGGGTTCTTAGACACTGATATCAATTCATGACATGAATAAAATTAATTGTTTCTTTTATCTAATTGATGTTTAAAAGGGAAATTTGAACTATATTTCCTGCCTAGTATTTAACAAAGTGAAGTGAGCATGTGCAAGAACTTAATTATGAAAACAAAATGTAAACAGCTAAGAATCACCTCTAGAAATAGGTCAAAATGGATGATCAACAAGTCCATGATGTAGAATTTAAAAAGTTAAAAAGTAATTCTAAGAAAAGCTTCTGGAAAAGTGTTTCCTGACGGATTGGAATTCAGGTGTTGGTTTGTCTTCTAGCAAGATTTAGGGGGGGGGGAGTATTTTACATTTGAAAACCTTGAATGCCCCCTTTTGATCAATGCATCATTTTTATCTTAAAGGGACATGAAACCCACATTTTTTTCTTTCATGATTCAGATAGAGCATGTGATTTTAAACAACTTTCCAATTTACTTCTGTTATCTAATTTGTTTTGTTCTCTTAGTATCCTTTTGTTGACAAGGTTACCTTGGTAGTCTCAGGAGCTGCTGATTGGTGGCTTCACATATAGGCCTCATGTTGTTTGCTCACCCAAAGCATTTAGTTAGCTCCTAGTAGAGTATTGTTGCTTCTTCGACAAAGGATACCAATAGAATGAAGCATATACAAAATCTTACTAGGCATATACAAGACACATTTTCTCATCACATATTTACACAACATTCATGAAGCCTAAGAGCCCTGCATTTTATTTTTAGTAATCAAATTGTCCTTTAACAGGATGTTTATGAAACAATATTGCATAGCAATGTCTTTGCAGTGTAAAGCTGGATTAGAAAGTTGAATTCCAACATAGCTCCTCCTTAAACATTTAGTGATCCTATCACCAAGCACCAATTTCTATATAAGTTCACTTCTCGAGTATAAAGATGCCATCCAGTTAGTATAGTTACTGGCATGATGGGTAATTTTAAGATAGAATCCAAAATAGATATTAACAAATAAAGTTATTTTTGTTGAATGTTACTACATAATCTTGTACATTATTTGGCCATATTTATTACAACCAAGATGGTGTGCATATATTTGATTGCTAGATTAATTGTTTTACCAACTTCCTAATGTGTTTTTTTAAATTATTATATAAGCAGAAAAAAAAACGAAAAATTGCAGCTATTAAAAAAGTTTGTAATTGAAAAAGATTACATAGCCTTTCTATTAATTTGAGATGTATGTGTCATCTTCTCTAAACAAATTAATTATTTTATTAAATATATTCCATTCTTACCTTTCAATCTGTTTTTTAAAATTCACCTGACCACCAAAACAAAGTAACTAAATTAATATAATAAACAGTCTCTTTTGTTACAAATGCCCCCCCTGCTGTAAAGCGTTCTAAGCAAATAAAATGACTTATTATATTGAGATTATTCTTTTAAATTCATTTGTTTTTTTTTTGAGAGGGCTATTAAGAGATTAATCAAATACTCTTTTTTACTGGAGATGACACAAATAATTCAACTTCCTAAAAAACACACATTTATAATACAAATTTTCTTATCTGGGCTTTGTTGTCATGGTGACAAATGTTTAGTGAAAATATTTGAAAACAGATAACAGAAAGAACATCCATTTTTTAAATAAAAAGATTTATCAATAGGTTATAATTCTTATCAAGTAAATTTAGCACAACAACTCTATTTCCAGTCGATCAAAAGGACTTATTTAAAAACAAAAAATAATAATAATCATCATCATTTTTAATAAACTGATATTCTCTGGATGTTTGTAGCTCTGTAACACACACACACACATGAAACCTAAAAGATAATAACAAGTACACTTTTGAGCCGCAGAAAAAGGAAGACTGGGAAGTAAAAATATAAATCCTGGTATTTTGTTAGAAAAATGAAAATTTGGCATTTGTAAAAAAAAAATATTACTTAGTGCTTTCATTTACATAGTGCATCAGATCTGCAGTGGTTCAAAGTATGATACTGGCATATTAACAATACTTGGTCTTCCAGTGGAATATGCATTTAAGACTATTTATATCCATACAGAGGTTTTTCCATCTTTACTGCTGGTGCTGCCTTTTTCTGAGCTGGCTTTAGGCTTAGCTCCTTGTTTTTCATGAGCTGTATTAACCCTGTTTTGTTCCACCACTGTCCCACCAGACGCTGGACTACTGGTCCTAGAAGTTTGAGGATTTACTTGAGTATTATAGCTCTGGAATGCTATATCTAGTTGCTCCTGTGCAACTCTCATATGTTTATGTAAAGTGGACAGATCTGATGGCACGTTCTCATCTGGACTTGTGCACTCTTCTTGAGCAACATTGGCCAAGTTCTGTTTATGAGTAATCACACTATTTGGCATTTTTGTAGTTTTCTCTGATTTAACCACCATATTGTATTCTGGAGGACAGGATATGTTTTTTTGATATGAGTAATTATAAGGTGGCTGTCTTGTTCTATTTGTTCGTCTGCTGCGGATAGCGTCCCTTAGGGTACCAAAACCAATGTGAAACATCTCACAGATGTTAAGCAATAAGCATAGACAGCTCACTACATACATTATTAAGAGAAATATTGTCTTCTCTGTTGGTCTGGAAACAAAACAGTCAACGGTGTGAGGACATGGTTCTGTACTACACTGAAAAGAAGGTAAAACTTCAAAACCATACAAAAAATATTGGCCTGCCAAGAAACCAACCTCAAAAACAGCTCTTGCTAACAGCTGAAGGATATAAATCTTCATTAATCCGTCTTCCTTGATTCGACGGCGGCCATCATGCTTTTCATGCTTTTTCTGTTCCTTGTCCTTGGCCTCAACTTTCTCTGGTTCTGATGGTCCGTCATATATCATTGGTTCTTCTTCTTCTTCTTCTGGATCTTCAATGTTCTGACCAGATCGCCACTTTGAGTAGGATTTTTTTTTCTTTGATGGCTTGAATCTCCGTTCTTCTTCTGTAGCTCTGGCAATTTTATGTATTGCATAGCCAAGATACATCACAGAAGGAGCAGATATCATGATGATTTGGAAGACCCAAAAACGTACATGTGAAAGTGGTGCAAAGGAGTCATAGCAGACATTATCACAGCCAGGTTGCTTTGTGTTACAAGTGAACTTACTTTGTTCATCAGAGTATATTGACTCCCCACCAACTGCTGTTAACACTATACGGAAGATGATCAAAACTGTAAGCCAAACTTTCCCCACAAATGTGGAGTGATTGTGAATTTCTTCTAAAAGACGGGTTAAAAAGCTCCAGCTCATGTTGGGCATAAGGGCTACTCATTTATAAACCTATAAAAAAGAAAAAAAAATACAATCAAATATAACTAATAAGCAATTAGGCACTGTATTGCATAAGATCTGCATACATAATCATAATAAACATTTTAAAAGCATTTGTTATTTTATTTGCTGTAGCCAGTTAGGGGCAACAATGAGCGCTTTTACTGATTAAACAGTCACTGTGTAGCATGTATCAGTTTCAGGGCTTTGAATTCTGCTGTACGCACTTCAGCTTCTCCAGGGGGGTGGGGGTTGAAAAACACAATTTTTGTAGGTGAATTACAGTAAGGGCAGGCAAAATAACTACTCAATTTATAAAGTAATCTTTCTACTGTTTTTAACGTGATATTAAGCATTAAAGGGAAATGAAACCCAAAAATGTTCTTTCATGATTCAGATTGAGCAAGCAGCTGTGCACTACATGGAACTAGCGGAACACATTGATAAGCCAATCACAAGAGGCATATATGTGCAGCCACCAATCAGCAGCTAGCTCCCAACTTCTCAGTCTACCTAGTTATACTTTCAACAAAGCGAACAATGCAAATTAGATAAAAGTAGTAAACTGGAAAGACATTTAAAACTGTATGCTCTATCTGAATCACAAAAGAAAGATTTTGGGTTTCATGTCCCTTTTTAATAAATACTATATTAACCTGAGAACAGTATGTAGATCTATTTGCTTAAATTAATATATAAGTTTAAATCTTAAATATATAGTTGTAAAGTTTTAATTTATATAATGTACGTTAGTTTCTAAAACATAATAGGTGTTGCTACGTTTAGGACAGGGATAGGCACAGATAAAGTCTGTGGCGGACATTTTCCAAAGTACAGACCTTAGTCAAGGACACCAAGGTACATTTGAAATTAAAAACATTATTTTATAGTGCTTGGTGTTATTATACTGATGCAGATACCATTGACCCTATAACCAGCCCTCCTCTGGCTATACCCATGTGCCAGTGTCACTACTGTGTCATTATATAGTGCTTGGTGTTATTATGCTGATGCAGAAACCACTGATCCTATAACCAGCCCTCCTCTGGCTATACCCATGAGCCAGTGTCACTACTGTGTCATTATATAGTGCTGGGTGTTATTATACTGATGCAGATACCACTGACCCTATAACCAACCCTTGTCTGGTTATACCTATGTGCCAGTGTCATTACTGTATCATTATATAGCGTTGGGTGTTATTATACTGATGCAGATACCACAGACCCCATAACCAACCCTTGTCTTGCTATACGCATGTGCCAGTGTGACTACTGTGTCTTTGTATAGAGCTGGGTGTTATTATACAGATGCAGATACACATCCAGTATTTCACTCAGGCTTTAGTTATTCCATAACATCACCCAATATCGCTAGCAGTCTCTTGACAAACCACTAACTTTATTCACACTACATATTTTTTTTATTCCTATTATTCAATCAAAACATATACTAAGGTTGTGGAGGACACTGCAAGGGCTAGTCACGGACACCAGTTTGTTGTGTATGTGTCAGAGTATGTACGGACACCTTGCCTATCCCTGGTTTAGGGACATATCTAAAACAGACAAAAACATGGCATTTGCAAACAAAACTGTGTGGATAGTTACCTTAACAAACATATATTCCACACAGCCTTGTTTGCAAACTCTTTCTTATATCTGTCCTAAATTGTCCTCAGCCTAAAAGATAAGGGAAATACCTAGGTTCCAACATGGCAGCACCCACTACTCTACAGAAACTCATTGAGAAAAAACACAATCTAAATTAAAGCAATAGGAGACAAAATAAAGAATGAAAGTATATTGTAGTTCTTTACTTCACTTAATTAAACATGTATGTTACAATCTCAAACAATCACTTTAAACCCTGCTAAAGCTATAATTGCACAACCTAAGAAAATCATGTATATCCTCCAATCAACAACTGTGGAAAGACCCTAGATTAAACAACAAGAAAACAACATAGATCCTTAAATAAATGTAAGTACATACGAACACAAGAACATATACATAATATATACTTATAAGTCATATGTATACGCCTAAGGATAAACTAGTGATGGTCATACTCTGACACATACACAACAAACACTAAACACACTGTGGTACATACAAATACAACAATGTATAAACATTAGCAGAAACATAACCACACTTGGAGGGATTCCTTGACAACTTATATGTATTATTATTATTATTATCATTTGCTTATATAGTGGCACCATATTGCACACCTCTATGCCATTCAGAATTAAGCTGCAGAGTACAGTATTGAAAATACATTTATATAAATCATAAAGGGTAGAGAGCCCTGCCTGTTAGACAGTGTGAGCTGTAAACCACCTTTATATGAGATGATCAACAGGGCAGATGGACTTGTGAGCTTACAATCTAAAGTACATGGCACAGTTTAGGAGGAGGGATCAGAGACAGGGGAGGTTTCTTACTATCCCTAAACAGATATGTTTTTAAGGGAGCTTAACATTTTTAAAAAACTGAAGCAAATCTTACTGAGCGAGGCACCTTTTCCATGCACTGTAACTACTCTGTCCTCTCATGCAGCCTTTCATAAAACGCCTTTATCTTTTAGGAATTGAACAATGTCCCCTGTACACACACTAACATCTATCTTATATAAAGCAGGGATTTTTTCCCCATGTATATTTGTATGAGTAGATTGTGTGTCAGCTAAGTATAGCTAATGGTTCATTTATTTATTTATTTTTTAATTTATTTATATATTGTTAAAGGGACTATAAATTCAAAATTAAACTTTCATGATATAGATAGAGCATGCAGTTTGAACAAATCTTTACTTGTATTTCTAAATTGTACTCAGTCTTTCTATATATACACAATTTCTGAGGCACCAACTCCTACTGAGCATGTGCAAGAGTTTACAGTGTATACAGTATATCAGGCCCATTTATCAAGCTCCGTACAGAGCTTGAAGGGCCGTGTTGCTAACTCGCCAGAAACGCAACTTATGAAGCAGCGGTCACAAAGAGCAGGCGGACAGGAATCGCCGGAAATCAACCAGATCGAATACGATCGGGTTGATTGACACCTCCCTGCTGGCGGCCGATTGGCCGCGAGTCAGCAGGGGGCAGCGTTGCACCAGCAGCTCTTGTGAGCTGCTGGTGCAATGTTAAATGCGGAGAGCGTATCGCAGTGTCGGATCAGGTCCGCAAGCCCTTTGATAAATGGGCCTGTAAGTCTGGGATTTGCTGTTAGCTGGAAAATGATACAGGGAGAGTGAAATAGAAGGAGATTTTTAAATTTTGTCAGAAAAAAATCTACTTCTTATTTGAGTAAGTACAATTTCATTGTATTTTGATTATGCATGTATTGATTATTCAGTTTTATTGCTTTTAAAGGAACTTCAATTATCAAATTTACTTTGTTCTCATGGTATTCTTTGTTGAAGATATATCTAGATAGGCAGTGTGCACATTTCTGGAGCAGTGCATGGCAGAAAACACTGCTGCTACCTACTGTTCTTTTCAAAAACATAGTTATAAAACTACTGCCATATATTGCTCTAGTCACATGCACACTCCTACACCTTCTTAGCTGTTCTTCAACCAGCGATACCAAGAAAACAAAGTAAATTTGATAAAAGATTTGATAATAGAAGTAAATCAATTTGATAATATAAATAAATCAAGTTTTTAATTTTAAATTCTATATGAATCAGGGAAGGATTTTTTTTTAATGTCCCTTTAATAGTCCTTTAAGGGTTTATACTGTATAGCAAGCATATGTTCAGATTCATGAAAATGTGCTATACCTATTCACTAGACATGGAGGGGCCAAATTATCAAGGGCCAAATGGCCCTGAATACCTCTGTTTCAGCGTGAGCCTTGAGGCTCGCCGGAAACAACAGTTAAGAAGCAGCGGTCTTAAGACTCCTGCTCCTTAACTGGTCCGCCACCTCTGAGCGGCGGACAGCAATCAACCCGATTAGATACGATCAGGTTGATTGACAACCCCTGCCAGCGGCTGCAAATCTGCAGGGGGCGGCATTGCACAAGCAGTTCACCAGAACTTCTTGTGCAATGTTAAATGCCGACAGCGTATGCTGTTGGCATTCAGTGATGTCTGGCGGACAAGATATGCTACAGCATATCAAGTCCACCACACATTGATAAATCGGCCCCAGAGTATTTGATATATAAACACCAGTGAATGGTGGGTGGACTGAGGGCAGGGACATAACTACAGGGGTCTCAGAGGTCCCAATCAAGGCCAGCTCATACTAGGGGTCCTGTAATCAGAATTGATTTTGCTACAGGGGGTCCTGGTGTGGCTTGGGCTGTGCCTGCATCATGCCTGGCCCCTCTGTGTGCCCACCTGCAAAACAGGGCTCACAGTGTAAGGAAAGTGTATGGATTTGCCTTTACAAGTATGGGAGAATGGTTTCCATGATAGTGCCACAGTGTTGCTGTACAAAAAAACCTGCCAACATATTTGTACAGGAAAGTTGCACAAGTGCACTGCATATCGTCTGCCGATGACTAACCAAGGGGAAAGGAAGACTCACAATCACAGAGAAGCAGCTCTTTCTACTATGAGCCCCATTTATCAAGGGGTCGGAAGCGCCATCAGATGCAGGTTCGCATAAGCAAACCTGTACTCAAGATCCAAGAAGCAGCGGTCATTAGACTGCTGCTTCTTAAACCACTTCTCCAACTATTATGTGGCATAAGTCATTCCCCTCCGGACTATTCTGACCAGTGAGATTGACTGACCTTGCTCTTGAACGATTGGCTGCACGTGAGCAGGGGACAACATTGCACACTAGCCGTATTGCTGCCCGCTAGATGTGAAGCCATGGTGATAGGGTTGAAGGTGTACACCTCTGTCCGGCTTACTTTCTTAAATTTGGCCCTATGTGGCTCATCTTCTACTTATCATAAAGAGCAAGAAAGGGAACTGTTGAAACAGAAGCTTTCGCTTTGTTGTGGGGCCTAATTAGTTTTTTTTTATGCCCCTGACTAAGGGATATACACATTAAACTTACTTCCTGAAAGAAAGTACAGAATTACACAATCTAAGAGCAAGTACACACTATCTTTTATGATTTAAAAAATATAAGTGGTCAGTGATATATTGATAGGGACCTAGAAAGCTTGTGCAATTTGGACATTATGGGGCCGAACGGCCCCTGATGCCCCTGTTTTCGCGCAAGCCTTCAGGCTCACCGGAAACAGCAGTTATGAAGCAGCGGTCTCCTTAACTGGTCCGCCGCCTCTGAGGCAGAGGACATCAATCCGCCCGATCCTATACGAACCGCTATACGAACCGGTTGATTGACACCTCATGCTAGCGGCCAAATCTGCAGGGGGCGGTATTGTACAAGCAGTTCACTAGAACTGCTTGTGCAATGTTAAAACATTCAGCAATGTCTGGCAGACATGATACGCTACAGCGAATTATGTCTGCAAAAAAAATGATAATTCGTCCCCTATGGCTGCACTTTTAAGTACAATAATTACATATTTTGGCATATGATATGCAGCAATCTTTTGATTAAAAAAAGTGTAAAAACTTGTCAAATATCCCTCTCTTGTACATACTCAAACCTAACTCTCATTTGATATTATCCGTCTTTCACTACTTTTTCTTCAACTTTTTCATGTTAACAAGAAAAGACAATGCAATTTATTATTTCCGTTAATTCTAAACATAAATTTGAGTAATTTAATACTAATTAGGTGACACTTTCAACCAGAAATTGTTACACACTAGTTTGCCCAGTAACCCTGACATAAAAGAGGAGCAAGGAGTGAATACCAAGTGACTTTTTTTTATTAGAGTAAAAAAATTAGTGGTGTTAAAGGGATAGTATACACCTTTTAATTACAAGACACTTAGGCCCCAATTTATCAAAGGTCTTGCGGAACTGATCCGACACTGCGGATCAGGTCCGCAAGACCTCACAAGAGCTGCTGGTGCAACGCCGCCCCCTGCTGACTCGCGGCCAATCAGCCACCAGCAGGGAGGTGTCAATCAACCCGATCGTATTCGATCAGGTTGATTTCCGGCGATTCCTGTCCGCCTGCTCAGAGCAGGCGGACAGGGTTATGGAGCATCGGTCTTTAGATCGCTGCTTCATAAGTTGTGTTTCTGGCGAGTCTGAAGGCTCGCCAGAAACACGGCCCTTCAAGCTCCGTACGGAGCTTGATAAATGGGCCTGTTAGTTATAGTCTAGTTATAGAATAACATGTATGCCAAGTCTAAACATTTTTAAAACTAATTAACATCTTCATTTCTGCAATTGTTTCAATAGCCAAACTCCACCCACCACCAGCCTCATTTGGAGGAGCCAATCTAGGCTTGAGTATGCAGCGGACAAGGCTAGCCACAGTCATTATGTTAGAATTAAGTACACTGTTTTGCAGTTCTAATCTGTTAAAGCAAATTTGTTAAAGATATGTAGCAGGTTTTTCCTTAAAGGACAATTAAATACATTAGAATCACATAATCAGCAAGTCCATAATGGAAGACAAAGCAAAAGCACTAAGTTTAAATTTCTAATAAGTAGTAGATTTTTTTTCTGACAAATTTTTAAAGCATCATGTGACAGTTATCAGCCAATCACAAAATGCATAAGTATATACAGTAAATTCTCACACTTGCTCAGATTGTGCATATTTTGATAATGGAACTGAATTGGAAAGTTGTTTAAAACTGTATGCTCTATCTGAATCATGAAAGCTTTATTTGGACTTGTGTCCCTTTAACTTACATGAAATAATGAAAGTGCATTGCAAAGTTTATACTCATTACTAAATCTTTTATATTAAATCTCAAGGTTTTTACTCTCCCTTTATTTTTTATTACAAGAAGTGAGACTGCCAGCCAGTGGGGTCTGGTTTGAGATTGAATATGGTCATGTTTATTTACGTAAAGTATTTATTTTGTTAGAGTCTGGGCCACAGGAGAGCAGCTGGCTGCAAGTCTTAAAAAAATAATAATGTGGTTTTATGGAAGGGAAACTGCATGATTAATATGAATAACTTGTAGGCTGAGAACAGGAATAAAGGAAAGGGCAAACTTTTAGAAAATGGTAAAAAATAATAAGCCTGCTGGTTCTAAAAACTGTGCAAATATGATGTCTAACTACTTATCTATCTATCTATCTATCTATCTATCTATCTATTTACCTATGTATCTTTCTGTCATCTATCTACCTACCTATCTTTATATATGAGAGTGCATATCAGACTTGGTTAAGTCTTTGAAATATATAAATATATATATATATATATATATATATATATATATACATATATACATACTGCTTACAGGATCTGTATTTCGAAAAATCTGAAAAACATAAATTATGACACTCATCTATTCGCAGAATTTAAAAAGTTGCTTTTGCGATATATATATATATATATATATATATATATATATATATATATATATATATATATATTTATATAGTTACAGAATGCCCTTATAATTACATATGTATATTTATAAATGTGTGTGTGTGTATGTGCATAGACACTATATTCTGTTATTATCCAGCATAGGAGGTTGCTATACGCCTGTTTGTTTTGTCTCCAAGTTACCCAAATAAAAGCCGTTGCAGATAATGATTCAGTTCTACTAACCCACATCATAACTGTGCTGATTTCTACTGGAATCCGCTTGGCAGAACCAGAACACGTCATCAGCTGATGACTACTATATTCTGCAGACAATTGTTCTTTGCCTGTTTATTTAACCTTCCAGGAATTTGGTAATTTTAATTTTTATTCTCACTGTGAGGGCTTTTCCTACAGGCGTTTGCCAATAGATTTGTGTCTGTAAAAAAATAATATTATAGTATTGGGAAATCAAACAGCTATTTTATTACTGATGTAAAAAAATGTTGTAAAGTCTTTGATGTGGGAGGATTTCCCTTGCTTGTTTACCCAAGAGAGCATACAGTAACTCAAGTGCCCATTTATATACTTTGGTTTGTCTCCAAACAAATGACTCTAAGGAATGTGTCCTTAAACATATCTGTATATTGGGGGGACATTCCAAAAGCAAATACCAGCTACATTGTTTTTCTTGCTAAGGCAGAATGGGGCATTTTCTGGTGGAACTTCTGAAACTGTTACATTTAACATTTCAGGGGCATTACTAGAAAGATAATGTAGATGGAGCCTTAGTCCAGTGAAACAAATCAGCCCGATACATTGCTATTTCACCATTATACACAAAGACACAACTTATAGTTGAAGAGTCAAGAAAAGGCAAAAGCAAATGAAGTGACTGAAACCAAGGGCTTAAAGGGACAGTCTACACCAGAATTTTTATTGTTTTAAAAGATAGATATTCCCTTTACAACCCATTCCCCAGTTTTGCATAACCAACACAGTTATATTTATATACTTTTTACCTCTGTGATTATCTTGTATCTAAGCCTCTGCAAACTGCCCCTTTATTTCAGTTCTTTTGACAGACTTACAGTTCAGGCAATCAGTGCTGGCTCCCAGGTAACTTCACGTGCATGAGCACAGTGTTATCTATATGAAACACATGAACTAACACCCTCTAGTGGTGAAAAACTATTAAAATGCATTCTGAAAAGAGGTGGCCTTCAAGGTCTAAGAAATTAGCATATGAACCTCCTAGGTTAAGCTTTCAGCTAAGAATACCAAGAGAACAAAGCAAAATTGGTGATAAAAGTAAATTGGGAAATTGATTAAAATTACATGCCCTATCTGAATCATGAAAGTTTATTTTGGACTAGACTATCCCTTTAACTCAACTGGACTCAGGGCTTTAGCCCCTGAAAGTCCTTTAGACACCACTGGTACATCCTCTATTCTTATTTGATGCAATAATAACTGACTCAAGCTCCATACTGGAATCTCTAATGAATGTAGATCCCCAATAATAATTTTGACCAATTTTTCCTACTGAGTCTGCTATACTTGCTGTTAGGAGGTTAGTATTCTTTCACAGCATGATAAAATGTGATAGAATATACTATACAAATATTAACACATTAATATATATGTATATAAGCATATACATATAAATTTACAGGAAACACACAGTTTTCATAGACATTTTTTAGGGCCTTTTTTTTCTAACACCCCACTGCCGCCAACTTTACCCACAAAATACTGCCTATTGCAGTTATTTTAATAAAAAATAAAAATGCTACAATTTTTATTTTGTAATAAAATACTCTCCACATTTGGGGGCTTTTGGAGCACATTTTTAAAATTAACCAAAGATCTGTCCTCTGGTTAATTTTATAAGTGCTAATTGCTATCGCAAGTTCCCGGTAGCAATAACCAGCCACTTGTAATGGCAGGTTATTTATCGCGCTCCTGCAAATTAGTGCTCCATTTGTAATCTAGCCCATTATTGCTTGAAAGACTTTTAAGGACTAACTCTGGGACTATAAAGCGTACCTTTAAGAATTTTCCTATATTAGCCCTGAGTGGTAGAGAAACCCATTATGCCTGTTAAAGTAAAGTCAGATTTTCATGATGTCCGCCACAGAAGAAAAGTAATGCTGCACATGTGACACTTTACCATACATGTACAGTGTCAGATGTCAGTAGTTAATGACAGCGGTCACCTACATAAGTACCATGTACAGCAGCAAAGAACGGGTAAGTACCACTGCTACAGAATATTTCCACTGAATGTGTTACTGGCACAAGATGGATGATACCACTGCACTACATGTTATTGCCACACAGTAGTTAAATTACTGCTCTGTGTTCAATGCAAAAAAAAAAAGGAAAAAACTCTGCTCTTTGTGTTATAGGCACAAAAACTGCTGTGTATATTACTGACACAAAGGAGGTAAATTGCTGCTCTATATACTGCAGTCACAAAATGCTCTATGTATTACTGGCACCAAGAGGTTAAATCACTGCTCAGTTTTACAGCCTCAAAATATGTTAAATAACTGCTGTATGTTACTGGAACAAAGGGGGCTAAAACCATGTTTTTATATTTGTTACCTACGCAAAAGAGTTAAAGCACTATTATATTTGTTATATTCCCAAAAAGGTTTTAAACTGGTCTATGTTACTTTCACTTGAGTTAAATACAAAATGGTTAAATCATTGATTAATGTGTAATTGTCAGAAAGGGGTTAAACCACTGTTCTCTACATAACTAGCATAAATAATTAATTCACTGTTGTATGTGTTAATAGCATGCTGAGGGCTAAATCATGGTTATCCATGATTGGGTCAAAAGAGAATAATCATTGTTGTATGTGTTACAACATGGTTAAATCTGTACAACATGTGCTACATATGGCATTGCTAGAGAGGAGCCAATAATTAGGTTTTGGGAAGGGGTGTTTGAATGTATCCATGGATTAAAACACTTGGGGGTCAATTTATTAAATGCCAGGTGGACATGATTCGCTGTAGCGAATCATGTCTGCCCGGTATCGCTAAATGCCGACAGCATACACTGTCGGCATTTAACATTGCACAAGCATTTCTTGTGAAATGCTTGTGCAATGCGGTCCCCTGCACATGGCCGCTAGGAGGGGGTGTCAATCATCCCTATCGTATCTGAATGCGGTGATTGCAGTTCACCACCTAAAAGGTGGCGGAGAAGTTAAGGAGCAGGGGTCTTACGACCGCTGCTTCTGAACTTCTGTTTCCGACGAGCACGAAACTACGGGGGTATAGATAGCAGCATCTGCTGCTTATAAAATCTACCCCCTGGTCTTTTCACAAATTAGAAATGCTGCTTTCAACAAAATATTCTGATGATACATCCTGTCTGCCAGACAACTCCCATTTTTGTATTCTCCAAATTTATTTTCAACATGGGAATATTAGGTAGAATGTCAATAAACCTCAAAGATTTTAAATATCATTATTTTTGGTAATTTGCATAGTTTCAAAGTAAAAATAGGCATCATATTTCAACAGCTTGGAGATCCTCTGTAGAGAAGGGACATGATCAGCTTAAATCATGCACACATCACCTTCCACCTCGCAAGTGTTTGTATAAACGCTATCAGATGCCTCATTCTGACCTTCAGTTCCTTTCTACACCAAACTGTTTCCTTCATTATTGATAATGAAAATGACTGTAGACCCTGAGAGACTATAAAAAATGATGAATTGTTTACTTGGTTGTAAATGTACTGTAGAAGAATGTGGCAGAGGCCAAGCATGACAATATAAAGACAGAAAGGTATTATAACAAAGCTAAAGTGGAAACACTATTAAGAACAAAATGTTTATACTTCCAGTAATCTGCAACACAATGCCAACTGGTCAGCTTCAAACATTACTGTGGTTTAAAGTAGGAATGGGCAAATATCTGTTTTTGCCATTTGTACAGTATAAGAAATGTATAAGAAATGTTCCCCTTGATGTCTGTTTTTTTTTTTCCAACTGATTGTTTGGATGTGTCATTAAAATTTTGAATGTAACAATCTAAAACTCAAATGTAATGTTTGACTATTACATTTGATTATTGATTCCCACAAAGTTATACTGAAGCCTGTGAGAAACAGCATTTAAAATGTTAAATCTGATAAAAAGAAAAATTCACTTATGAATGTTAAATGCTCACAAACTAATGTGAACAAGAATGGTGCTGGCCCATAGTTTAAAGGGACAAGGAAGTCAACATTGAAAGCTTTCCTGATTGCAATTTACTATTGGCGATATCCCCCCAACATAATGGCTGGTTCCCACATGTGCCCCAATACTGACTTATCTGAATCATGGAGCAGGAGGTGGCGTCGCACATTTTTAAAAAAATAAAATGTTTTACCAGGAAAAATACATCAAGATTTCTCTTATTTTCAAGTATGTTATTGGATATGCCAGCAATACATTACATATTGTACAAATAGTTACATTTTAATGCCCCCAGTCAGAGAAGCCCAGGGGGCTCGAGAAACGCAAATTCACAGTTGGCGTAGCATGTTAAAGTCTATCAGTGTCTATTACATCTCCACAAGGGAGCAAAAGACATTAGCGATCTGCTTCGCTGACGTGTTACACAACCTCAATTATTTAACAATAGCTGGGTATTACTGTGCAAGTCTCATATAATAAATACAGCAAAAGAGGACTCCGTCAGGAACGCCTGACGCACATTTCACATCACAGCTTTGACAAATCAGGCCTTTGACAAAGCTATGATGCAAAACGTGCATCAGGCGTTCCTGGCGGAGCCCTCTCCTTACTAAGGACACTCTATATTTGGAAAGTTTTCAGATAAGTATACAATTGTTTTTTTATGTATATATTATATGAGTATAGCACTGAAATAAACACCTATTGTTAAATAATTGAGGGGGTGTAACACGTCAGCCGAGCAAATCGCCAATCCCTTTTGATCCCTTGTAAAGATGTAATAGACACTAGTAGACATTAGTTAGGGATGATTACCCACATTGTGCTTGTCTCAGTGTAAAAAAATAGATATTGTTGACATGCATTAACTATGGTAAGGTGATTTGGATTGGACTCACCAGGTAATTTTTTTAATATATTTTTAACTTTTTTCTCTTATCTCTTCTATTCTGTATATAGTTAATAAATATTAAGTTTTATTCTGAATTCAAATTGTAGATTTGGGCTTGTGAGACATTTATGGTATATTTCTTCTTGAGTGCTTAGGAGATGCTATTTCCTCTTTCCTATTTTTTGACAAGATTTTTTTATTGCATCCAGCACTTACTAATTGGGGTCTTCCCTCTAAGGTATTTTATTGAATAAATCCACCTTTCTTCTCTTACTTTCATGTGTTTTTTTTAATGTCTCTTTAATTGCGATATGAATATGCAGAAATAAAAATAACTTTAATGTCTATTTAATACACTTTGAAATTCAATTTAAATTAAAAGAGCATGCAAGGCAAAACTATCTTTCATTACTAAGATAGAGCATGCAATTTTAATAAACTTTTCAATTTACTTCTATATTAAATTTACTCTATGATCTTTGCATGCTTTGTGGAAAAGCATATCTAGATAGTCTCAAAAGCAGCAATGTACTACAGGCTAGTGATTGGCGGTTAAACACATATGCCTCATCATTAGCAGGAGTGCATTGCGGCTATGAAGCTGACTTTAACTTTATGTTTTTAACATGTAATTATATGCAAGCAATCTTGTAATATTAGAATGTATATACAGTAAACACATAATAATAAAATTAAAATAAACAGATCAAAATAAATTGCATATAAACACAAAAAACTTTTATTTTTGCACATGTATGTCCCTTGAAGAGTTTCCTATTCAGAAAATGTAAAGAGCTTGTGGAAGGCTTCACAAGCCTAACCCTGAAATGTATCTGTCCCTAATTAGCTTTAGCAGAGATTATTAGGTAAGGAACTACAAAACAATGGTCTGGTTATTTTGCCAACATAATGACTGCTACAAGTTCATATTGGTTCCTCTAAATAAAGTAAGTGGTCGGTGGAATTAATTTATAACATTTTAAACTTACCCACTATGGCAATTTATTGCAAGACTGCATAAAAATGTAATTACAATATATTCACTCTCCCTTTGCCTTAAAACAGGCAAATTAGGAGTGAAATTATCATTTTCAGACGTTCTAGATTGCATTGTTCCCCTGCAGCCCCCCCAGTACTGGCCTGTTCTTGGTATAAATACTCCCCTGTAACCAATGCTTGAGACTTGTTACATAGGCATTAGGCAGCTGATGCCAGACTGAAAGCCTTCACCTGCATTTTAGAGTGAATATTATTTGGAGGAGGAAAGAACATCATGTCTCTCTTTTAAAGATATATGAAACCCTTTTTTATGATTCAGATAGAGCATGCAATTTTAAGCAACTTTCTAATTTACTCCTATTATCCTCCTATTTTTAGTTCAGCACCTGGGCAGTACTTGCTAATTGGTGGAGGTGGGAGGAAGGGGGAGAGGCCCTACACAACAGAAAAAAGGGTACATTACAGAAAAAGGGTGTAATGGGGGAGCACCCTACATAACGATCAAAGGTTTGGGGGAGGTAGGTTATGCCTGCACTACAGAAAAAAAAATACATTAAAAAAATAAATAAAAATACCATTAAACTATGTACTGGCAGAAAGATAATGATTTTTTTTTTATATGAACATATTTCGCAAAGAAATATACCAAAATGGGCCTAGATCAATACTTTGGGATATCTACTAAATATATTTTTCTCTTGTTAAGTGTATTCAGTCCACGGGTCATCCATTACTTATGGGATATATTCCCTTCCCAACAGGAAGTTGCAAGAGGATCACCCAAAGCAGAGCTGCTATATAGCTCCTCCCCTCACATGTCATATCCAGTCATTCTCTTGCAACCCTCAACATAGATGGAGGTCGTGAGAGGAGAGTGGTGTTTTATACTTAATTATTTCTTCAATCAAAAGTTTGTTATTTGTAAATGGCACCGGAGTGTGCTGTTTTTTTCTCAGGCAGTATTTGGAAGAAGAATCTGCCTGCGTTTTCTATGATCTTAGCAGAAGTAACTAAGATCCACTGGCTGTTCTCGCACATTCTGAGGAGCGGGGTAACTTCAGAAAGGGAATAGCGTGCGGGGTCTCCTGCAAATAAGGTATGTGCAGTAAAATATTTTTCTAAGGAATGGAATTGACTAAGAAAATACTGCTGATACCGATGTAATGTAAGTACAGCCTTAAATGCAGTGAAAGCGACTGGTATCAGGCTGATTAATGTATATTCAGTAAAGTAATTTTCTAAGGAATGGAATTTGACTAAGAAAATGCTTCTAATACTGAAGTAATGTAATAAGCCTTAAAATGCAGTAGAAGGACTGGTATCAGGCTTATCAATAGAGATACATACTCTTTAAAAAAGGATGTTTAAAACGTTTGCTGGCATGTTTAATCGTTTTTGTGAGGTACATTGGTGATAAAACTTATTGGGGCATGAATTTTTCCACATGGCTGACTTATATTTCTGCATAGAAACAGTTAACTGAGGTTCCCACTGTTGTAATAATGAGTGGGAGGGGCCTATTTTAGCGCTTTTTTGCGCAGTAAAAATTCAGTCTCAGTCTTCCTGCTTCTTCCTGCATGACCCAGGACGTCTCTAGAGAGCTCAAGGGCTTCAAAAGTCATTTTTGAGGGAGGTAATCAGTCACAGCAGACCTGTGACAGTGTGTTGACTGTGTTAAAAACTTTTTTTTCTCTATTTGATTATCCGTTTTGGGTATTAAGGGGTTAATCATCCATTTGCAAGTGGGTGCAATGCTCTGCTAACTTAATACATTTACTGTGAAAATTTGGTTGCTATAACTGATTTGGTTCATTGTTATTTCAACTGTGACAGTTTTTTGTGCTTCTTAAAGGCGCAGTAGCGTTTTCTATATTGCTTGTAAATTTATTTAAAGTGTTTTCCAAGCTTGCTAGTCTCATTGCTAGTTTGTTTAAACATGTCTGACACAGATGAATCTGTTTGTTCACTATGGCCTAGATTTGGAGTTCGGCGGTAGCGTCAAAACCAGCGTTAGAGGCTCCTAACGCTGGTTTTGGGCGCCCGCTGGTATTTGGAGTCAGTGATTAAAGGGTCTAACGCTCACTTTTCAGCCGCGACTTTTCCATACCGCAGATCCCCCTACGCCATTTGCGTAGCCTATCTTTTCAATGGGATCTTTCTAACGCTGGTATTTAGAGTCGTTTCTGAAGTGAGCGTTAGAGCTCTAACGACAAAATTCCAGCCGCCTGAAAATAGCAGGAGTTAAGAGCTTTCTGGCTAACGCCGGTTTATAAAGCTCTTAACTACTGTACCCTAAAGTACACTAACACCCATAAACTACCTATGTACCCCTAAACCGAGGTCCCCCCACATCGCCGCCACTCTATTTAAATTTTTAACCCCTAATCTGCCGACCGCCACCTACGTTATACTTATGTACCCCTAATCTGCTGCCCCTAACCCCGCCGACCCCTATATTATATTTCTTAACCCCTAACTTGCCCCCCACAACGTCGCCGCAAGCTACTTAAAATAATTAACCCCTAATCTTCCGACCGCAAATCGCCGCCACCTACGTTATCCCTATGTACCCCTAATCTGCTACCCCTAACATCGCCGACCCCTATATTATATTTATTAACCCCTAATCTGCCCCCCTCAACGTCGCCGACACCTGCCTACACTTATTAACCCCTAATCTGCCGAGCGGACCTGAGCGCTACTATAATAAAGTTATGAACCCCTAACCCGCCTCACTAACCCTATCATAAATAGTATTAACCCCTAATCTGCCCTCCCTAACATCGCCGACACCTACCTTCAATTATTAACCCCTAATCTGCCGACCGGAGCTCACCGCTATTCTAATAAATGTATTAACCCCTAAAGCTAAGTCTAACCCTAACACTAACACCCCCCTAAGTTAAATATAATTTTTATCTAACGAAATAAATTAACTCTTATTAAATAAATGATTCCTATTTAAAGCTAAATACTTACCTGTAAAATAAATCCTAATATAGCTACAATATAAATTATAATTATATTATAGCTATTTTAGGATTAATATTTATTTTACAGGTAACTTTGTAATTATTTTAACCAGGTACAATAGCTATTAAATAGTTAAGAACTATTTAATAGTTACCTATTTAAAATAATAACAAAATTACCTGTAAAATAAGTCCTAACCTAAGATATAATTAAACCTAACACTACCCTATCAATAAAATAATTAAATAAACTACCTACAATTACCTACAATTAACCTAACACTACACTATCAATAAATTAATTAAACACAATTCCTACAAATAAATACAATTAAATAAACTAGCTAAAGTACAAAAAATAAAAAAGATCTAAGTTACAGAAAATAAAAAAATATTTACAAACATAATAAAAATATTACAACAATTTTAAACTAATTACACCTACTCTAAGCCCCCTAATAAAATAACAAAGCCCCCCAAAATAAAAAATTCCCTACCCTATTCTAAATTAAAAAAGTTACAAGCTCTTTTACCTTACCAGCCCTGAACAGGGCCCTTTGCGGGGCATGCCCCAAGAATTTCAGCTCTTTTGCCTGTAAAAGAATAAATACAATACCCCCCCCCCCAACATTACAACCCACCACCCACATACCCCTAATCTAACCCAAACCCCCCTTAAATAAACCTAACACTAAGCCCCTGAAGATCTTCCTACCTTGTCTTCACCATACCAGGTTCACCGATCCGTCCTGAAGAGCTCCTCCGATGTCCTGATCCAAGCCCAAGCGGGGGCTGAAGAGGTCCATGATCCGGTCAAAGTCTTCATCCAAGCGGGGCAGAAGAGGATCTTCCATCCGATTGAAGTCATCATCCAGGCGGCATCTTCGATCTTCTTCCATCCGGAGCGAAGCGGCAGGATCCTGAAGACATCCAGCGCGGAACATCCATCCGGACCGACGACTGAACGACGAATGACTGTTCCTTTAAGGGACGTCATCCAAGATGGCGTCCCTCGAATTCCGATTGGCTGATAGGATTCTATCAGCCAATCGGAATTAAGGTAGGAATTTTCTGATTGGCTGATGGAATCAGCCAATCAGAATCAAGTTCAATCCGATTGGCTGATCCAATCAGCCAATCAGATTGAGCTCGCATTCTATTGGCTGTTCCGATCAGCCAATAGAATGCGAGCTCAATCTGATTGGCTGATTGGATCGGCCAATCGGATTGAACTAGATTCTGATTGGCTGATTCCATCAGCCAATCAGAAAATTCCTACCTTAATTCCGATTGGCTGATAGAATCCTATCAGCCAATCGGAATTCGAGGGACGCCATCTTGGATGACGTCCCTTAAAGGAACAGTCATTCGTCGTTCAGTCGTCGGTCCGGATGGATGTTCCGCGCTGGATGTCTTCAGGATCCTGCCGCTTCGCTCCGGATGGAAGAAGATCGAAGATGCCGCCTGGATGATGACTTCAATCGGATGGAAGATCCTCTTCTGCCCCGCTTGGATGAAGACTTTGACCGGATCATGGACCTCTTCAGCCCCCGCTTGGGCTTGGATCAGGACATCGGAGGAGCTCTTCAGGACGGATCGGTGAACCTGGTATGGTGAAGACAAGGTAGGAAGATCTTCAGGGGCTTAGTGTTAGGTTTATTTAAGGGGGGTTTGGGTTAGATTAGGGGTATGTGGGTGGTGGGTTGTAATGTTGGGGGGGGGGGTATTGTATTTATTCTTTTACAGGCAAAAGAGCTGAAATTCTTGGGGCATGCCCCGCAAAGGGCCCTGTTCAGGGCTGGTAAGGTAAAAGAGCTTGTAACTTTTTTAATTTAGAATAGGGTAGGGAATTTTTTATTTTGGGGGGCTTTGTTATTTTATTAGGGGGCTTAGAGTAGGTGTAATTAGTTTAAAATTGTTGTAATATTTTTATTATGTTTGTAAATATTTTTTTATTTTCTGTAACTTAGATCTTTTTTATTTTTTGTACTTTAGCTAGTTTATTTAATTGTATTTATTTGTAGGAATTGTGTTTAATTAATTTATTGATAGTGTAGTGTTAGGTTAATTGTAGGTAATTGTAGGTAGTTTATTTAATTATTTTATTGATAGGGTAGTGTTAGGTTTAATTATATCTTAGGTTAGGACTTATTTTACAGGTAATTTTGTTATTATTTTAACTAGGTAACTATTAAATAGTTCTTAACTATTTAATAGCTATTGTACCTGGTTAAAATAATTACAAAGTTACCTGTAAAATAAATATTAATCCTAAAATAGCTATAATATAATTATAATTTATATTGTAGCTATATTAGGATTTATTTTACAGGTAAGTATTTAGCTTTAAATAGGAATCATTTATTTAATAAGAGTTAATTTATTTCGTTAGATAAAAATTATATTTAACTTAGGGGGGTGTTAGTGTTAGGGTTAGACTTAGCTTTAGGGGTTAATACATTTATTAGAATAGCGGTAAGCTCCGGTCGGCAGATTAGGGGTTAATAATTGAAGTTAGGTGTCGGCGATGTTAGGGAGGGCAGATTAGGGGTTAATACTATTTATGATAGGGTTAGTGAGGCGGATTAGGGGTTAATAACTTTATTATAGTAGCGCTCAGGTCCGCTCGGCAGATTAGGGGTTAATAAGTGTAGGCAGGTGTCGGCGACGTTGAGGGGGGCAGATTAGGGGTTAATAAATATAATATAGGGGTCGGCGATGTTAGGGCAGCAGGTTAGGGGTACATAGGGATAACGTAGGTTGCGGCGGTTTACGGAGCGGCAGATTAGGGGTTTAAAAAAATATGCAGGGGTCAGCGATAGCGGGGGCGGCAGATTAGGGGTTAATAAGTGTAAGGCTAGGGGTGTTTAGACTCGGGGTACATGTTAGAGTGTTAGGTGCAGACGTAGGAAGTGTTTCCCCATAGGAAACAATGGGGCTGCGTTAGGAGCTGAACGCTGCTTTTTTGCAGGTGTTAGGTTTTTTTTCAGCTCAAACAGCCCCATTGTTTCCTATGGGGGAATCGTGCACGAGCACGTTTTTGAGGCCGGCCGCGTCCGTAAGCAACTCTGGTATCGAGAGTTGCATTTGCGGTAAAAATGCTCTACGCTCCTTTTTTGGAGCCTAACGCAGCATTTGTTTGAACTCTCGATACCAGAGTTAAATTTATGGTGCGGCCAGAAAAAAGCCCGCGGAGCGTTAGCAGCCCTTTTACCGCCGAACTCCAAATCTAGGCCTATGTTTGAAGGCCAGTGTGGAGCCCCATAGAAATATGTGTACTAAATGTATTGATTTCACTTTAAATAATAAAGGTCAGTCTTTATCTGTAAAGGAATTATCACCAGACAACGAGGGGGAAGTTATGCCGACTAACTCTCCTCACGTGTCAGTACCTTCGCCTCCCGCTCAGGAGGATCGTGATATTGTGGCACCAAGTACATCAGAGACGCCCATACAAATCACTTTACAAGACATGGCTACTATTATGAATAATACCCTGACAGAAGTATTATCTAAATTGCCAGAATTAAGAGGCAAGCGCGATTGCTCTGGGATAAGGACAGAGCGCGCTGGTGCTGTGAGAGCCATGTCCGATACTGCATCACAGTTTGCAGAACATGAGGACGGAGAGCTTCATTCTGTGGGTGACGGATCTGATCCAGGGAAACCGGATTCAGAGATCTCTAATTTTACATTTAAGCTTGAGAACCTCTGTGTATTGCTAGGGGAGGTTTTAGCGGCTCTGAATGACTGTAACACAGTTGCAATTCCAGAGAAATTATGTAGGCTGGATAGATACTATGCGGTGCCGGTGTGTACTGACGTTTTTCCTATACCTAAAAGGCTTACAGAAATTATTAGCAAGGAGTGGGATAGACCCGGTGTGCCTTTTTCCCCACCTCCTATATTTAGGAAAATGTTTCCAATAGACGCCACTACACGAGACCTATGGCAGACGGTCCCTAAGGTGGAGGGAGCAGTTTCTACTTTAGCTAAGCGTACCACTATCCCGGTGGAGGATAGTTGTGCTTTTTTGGATCCAATGGATAAAAAATTAGAAGGTTACCTTAAGAAAATGTTTGTTCAACAAGGTTTTATCTTACAGCCCCTTGCATGCATTGCGCCTGTCACTGCTGCTGCGGCATTCTGGTTTGAGTCTCTAGAAGAGGCCATTCACACAGCTCCATTGGATGAAATTATGGACAAGCTTAAAGCACTTAAGCTAGCTAATGCATTTGTTTCTGATGCCATTGTACATTTAACTAAACTAACGGCTAAGAACTCCGGATTCGCCATCCAGGTGCGCAGAGCGCTATGGCTTAAATCCTGGTCAGCTGACGTGACTTCTAAATCTAAATTGCTTAATATTCCTTTCAAGGGGCAAACCTTATTCGGGCCCGGCTTGAAAGAAATTATTGCTGACATTACTGGAGGTAAGGGTCATCCTCTTCCTCAGGACAGGGCCAAATCAAAGGCCAAACAGTCTAATTTTTGTGCCTTTCGAAACTTCAAGGCAGGAGCAGCATCAACCTCCGCTCCAAAACAGGAAGGAACTGTTGCTCATTACAGACAGGCCTGGAAAACTAACCAGTCCTGGAACAAGGGCAAGCAGGCCAGAAAACCTACTACTGCCCCTAAGACAGCATGAAGGGATGGCCCCCTATCCGGAACTGGATCTAGTCGGGGGCGTGGCAAGAGATGTCCAGGATCCCTGGGCGTTGGAGATCATATCTCAGGGATATCTTCTGGACTTCAAAGCTTCTCCTCCACAAGGGAGATTTCATCTTTCAAGGTTATCAGCAAACCAAATAAAGAAAGAGGCATTTCTACGCTGTGTACAAGACCTCCTAGTAATGGGGGTTATCCACCCAGTTCCGCGGACGGAACAAGGGCAAGGATTTTGCTCGAATCACCTTTCAAGATTATCTGCAAACCAGATAAAGAAAGAGGCATTCCTAAGCTGCGTACAAGATCTCCTTGTAATGGGAGTCATCCATCCAGTTCCGCGGACGGAACAAGGACAGGGGTTTTATTCAAATCTGTTTGTAGTTCCCAAGAAAGAGGGAACCTTCAGACCAATCTTGGACTTAAAGATCTTAAACAAATTCCTAAGAGTTCCATCATTCAAAATGGAAACTATTCGAACCATCCTAACCATGATCCAAGAGGGTCAGTACATGACCACAGTGGACTTAAAGGATGCCTACCTTCACATACCGATTCACAAATATCATTATCGGTACCTAAGATTTGCCTTTCTAGACAGGCATTACCAGTTTGTAGCTCTTCCCTTCGGGTTAGCTACGGCCCCGAGAATTTTTACAAAGGTTCTGGGCTCACTTCTGGCGGTTCTAAGACCGCGAGGCATAGCGGTGGCTCCGTATCTAGACGACATTCTGATACAAGCGTCAAGTTTTCAAATTGCCAAGTCTCATACAGAGATAGTTCTGGCATTTCTGAGGTCGCATGGGTGGAAGGTGAACGTGGAAAGAGTTCTCTATTACCACTCACAAGAGTCTCCTTCCTAGGGACTCTTATAGATTCTGTAGAGATGAAAATTTACCTGACGGAGTCCAGGTTATCAAAACTTCTAAATGCTTGCCGTGTCCTTCATTCCATTCCACGCCCGTCAGTGGCTCAGTGCATGGAAGTAATCGGCTTAATGGTAGCGGCAATGGACATAGTGCCATTTGCGTGCCTGCATCTCAGACCGCTGCAATTATGCATGCTAAGTCAGTGGAATGGGGATTACTCAGATTTGTCCCCTCTGCTAAATCTGGATCAAGAGACCAGAGATTCTCTTCTCTGGTGGCTTTCTCTGGTCCATCTGTCCAAGGGTATGACCTTTCACAGGCCAGATTGGACGATTGTAACAACAGATGCCAGCCTTCTAGGTTGGGGCGCAGTCTGGAACTCCCTGAAGGCTCAGGGATCGTGGACTCAGGAGGAGAAACTCCTCCCAATAAATATTCTGGAGTTAAGAGCAATATTCAAAGCTCTTCTAGCTTGGCCTCAGTTAGCAACACTGAGGTTCATCAGATTTCAGTCAGACAACATCACGACTGTGGCTTACATCAACCATCAAGGGGGAACCAGGAGTTCCCTAGCGATGTTAGAAGTCTCAAGGATAATTCGCTGGGCAGAGTCTCACTCTTGCCACCTGTCAGCGATTTACATCCCAGGCGTGGAGAACTGGGAGGCGGACTTTCTAAGTCGCCAGACTTTTCATCCGGGGGAGTGGAAAATTCATCCGGAGGTGTTCCTTCAGCTGGTTCATCGTTGGGGCAAACCAGAACTGGATCTCATGGCGTCTCGCCAGAACGCCAAGCTTCCTCGTTACGGATCCAGGTCCAGGGACCCGGGAGCGGCGCTGATAGATGCTCTAGCAGCCCCTTGGGTTTTCAACATGGCTTATGTGTTTCCACCGTTTCCACTGCTGCCTCGACTGATTGCCAAGATCAAACAGGAGAGAGCATCAGTGATTCTGATAGCGCCTGCGTGGCCACGCAGGACCTGGTATGCAGACCTAGTGGACATGTCGTCCTGTCCACCATGGTCTCTGCCTCTGAGGCAGGACCTTCTAATACAAGGTCCTTTCAACCATCCAAATCTAATTTCTCTGAGGCTGACTGCATGGAGATTGAACGCTTTATACTATCAAAGCGTGGCTTCTCGGAGTCAGTTATTGATACCTTAATACAGGCACGGAAGCCTGTTATCAGAAAAATTTTCCATAAGATATGGCGTAAATATTTATATTGGTGCGAATCCAAGAGTTACTCATGGAGTAAGGTTAGGATTCCTAGGATATTGTCCTTTCTACAAGAAGGTTTAGAAAAGGGCTTATCTGCTAGTTCGTTAAAGGGACATATTTCTGCTCTGTCTATTCTTTTACACAAACGTCTGGCAGAAGTTCCAGACGTCCAGGCTTTTTGTCAGGCTTTGGCTAGGATTAAGCCTGTGTTTAAGACTGTTGCTCCGCCGTGGAGCTTAAACTTGGTTCTTAAAGTTCTTCAAGGTGTTCTGTTTGAACCCCTTCATTCCATTGATATTAAGCTTTTATCTTGGAAAGTTCTGTTTTTGATGGCTATTTCCTCAGCTCGAAGAGTCTCTGAGTTATCTGCCTTACATTGTGATTCTCCTTATCTGATTTTCCATTCAGACAAGGTAGTTCTGCGTACTAAACCTGGGTTTTTACCTAAGGTAGGCCTAGATTTAGAGTTCGGCGGTAAAAGGGCTGTTAACACTCCGCGGGCTTTTTTCTGGCCGCACCATAAATTTAACTCTGGTATCGAGAGTTAAAACAAATGCTGCGTTAGGCTCCAAAAAAGGAGCGTAGGGCATTTTTACCGCAAATGCAACTCTCGATACCAGAGTTGCTTACGGACGCGGCCGGCATCAAAAACGTGCTCGTGCACGATTCTCCCATAGGAAACAATGGGGCTGTTTGAGCTGAAAAAAAACCTAACACCTGCAAAAATGCAGCGTTCAGCTCCTAACGCAGCCCCATTGTTTCCTATGGGGAAACACTTCCTACGTCTGCACCTAACACTCTAACATGTACCCCGAGTCTAAACACCCCTAACCTTACACTTATTAACCCCTAATCTGCCGCCCCCGCTATCGCTGACCCCTGCATATTATTATTAACCCCTAATCTTCCGCTCCGTAAAACGCCGCCACCTACGTTATCCCTATGTACCCCTAATCTGCTGCCCTAACATCGCCGACCCCTATGTTATATTTATTAACCCCTAATCTGCCCCCCACAACGTCGCCGACACCTACCTACACTTATTAACCCCTAATCTGCCGAGCGGACCTGAGCGCTACTATAATAAAGTTATTAACCCCTAATCCGCCTCACTAACCCTATCATAAATAGTATTAACCCCTAATCTGCCCTCCCTAACATCGCCGACACCTACCTTCAATTATTAACCCCTAATCTGCCGACCGGAGCTCACCGCTATTCTAATAAATGTATTAACCTCTAAAGCTAAGTCTAACCCTAACACTAACACCCCCCTAAGTTAAATATAATTTTTATCTAACGAAATAAATTAACTCTTATTAAATAAATGATTCCTATTTAAAGCTAAATACTTACCTGTAAAATAAATCCTAATATAGCTACAATATAAATTACATTTATATTATAGCTATTTTAGGATTAATATTTATTTTACAGGCAACTTTGTAATTATTTTAACCAGGTACAATAGCTATTAAATAGTTAAGAACTATTTAATAGTTACCTAGTTAAAATAATTACAAATTTACCTGTAAAATAAATCCTAACCTAAGATATAATTAAACCTAACACTACCCTATCAATAAAATAATTAAATAAACTACCTACAATTACCTACAATTAACCTAACACTACACTATCAATAAATTAATTAAACACAATTGCTACAAATAAATACAATTAAATAAACTATCTAAAGTACAAAAAATAAAAAAGAACTAAGTTACAGAAAATAAAAAAATATTTACAAACATAAGAAAAATATTACAACAATTTTAAACTAATTACACCTACTCTAAGCCCCCTAATAAAATAACAAAGACCCCCAAAATAAAAAATTCCCTACCCTATTCTAAAATACAAAAATTACAAGCTCTTTTACCTTACCAGCCCTGAACAGGGCCCTTTGCGGGGCATGCCCCAAGAATTTCAGCTCTTTTGCCTGTAAAAAAAAACATACAATACCCCCCCCCAACATTACAACCCACCACCCACATACCCCTAATCTAACCCAAACCCCCTTAAATAAACCTAACACTAATCCCCTGAAGATCTTCCTACCTTGTCTTCACCATCCAGGTATCACCGATCCGTCCTGGCTCCAAGATCTTCATCCAACCCAAGCGGGGGTTGGCGATCCATAATCCGGTGCTCCAAAGTCTTCCTCCTATCCGGCAAGAAGAGGACATCCGGACCGGCAAACATCTTCTCCAAGCGGCATCTTCTATGTTCTTCCATCCGATGACGACCGGCTCCATCTTGAAGACCTCCAGCGCGGATCCATCCTCTTCTTCCGACGACTAGACGACGAATGACGGTTCCTTTAAGGGACGTCATCCAAGATGGCGTCCCTCGAATTCCGATTGGCTGATAGGATTCTATCAGCCAATCGGAATTAAGGTAGGAATATTCTGATTGGCTGATGGAATCAGCCAATCAGAATCAAGTTCAATCCGATTGGCTGATCCAATCAGCCAATCAGATTGAGCTCGCATTCTATTGGCTGTTCCGATCAGCCAATAGAATGCGAGCTCAATCTGATTGGCTGATTGGATCAGCCAATCGGATTGAACTTGATTCTGATTGGCTGATTCCATCAGCCAATCAGAATATTCCTACCTTAATTCCGATTGGCTGATAGAATCCTATCAGCCAATCGGAATTCGAGGGACGCCATCTTGGATGACGTCCCTTAAAGGAACCGTCATTCGTCGTCTAGTCGTCGGAAGAAGAGGATGGATCCGCGCTGGAGGTCTTCAAGATGGAGCCGGTCGTCATCGGATGGAAGAACATAGAAGATGCCGCTTGGAGAAGATGTTTGCCGGTCCGGATGTCCTCTTCTTGCCGGATAGGAGGAAGACTTTGGAGCACCGGATTATGGATCGCCAACCCCCGCTTGGGTTGGATGAAGATCTTGGAGCCAGGACGGATCGGTGATACCTGGATGGTGAAGACAAGGTAGGAAGATCTTCAGGGGATTAGTGTTAGGTTTATTTAAGGGGGTTTGGGTTAGATTAGGGGTATGTGGGTGGTGGGTTGTAATGTTGGGGGGGGGGGTATTGTATGTTTTTTTTTACAGGCAAAAGAGCTGAAATTCTTGGGGCATGCCCCGCAAAGGGCCCTGTTCAGGGCTGGTAAGGTAAAAGAGCTTGTAATTTTTGTATTTTAGAATAGGGTAGGGAATTTTTTATTTTGGGGGTCTTTGTTATTTTATTAGGGGGCTTAGAGTAGGTGTAATTAGTTTAAAATTGTTGTAATATTTTTCTTATGTTTGTAAATATTTTTTTATTTTCTGTAACTTAGTTCTTTTTTATTTTTTGTACTTTAGATAGTTTATTTAATTGTATTTATTTGTAGCAATTGTGTTTAATTAATTTATTGATAGTGTAGTGTTAGGTTAATTGTAGGTAATTGTAGGTAGTTTATTTAATTATTTTATTGATAGGGTAGTGTTAGGTTTAATTATATCTTAGGTTAGGATTTATTTTACAGGTAAATTTGTAATTATTTTAACTAGGTAACTATTAAATAGTTCTTAACTATTTAATAGCTATTGTACCTGGTTAAAATAATTACAAAGTTGCCTGTAAAATAAATATTAATCCTAAAATAGCTATAATATAAATGTAATTTATATTGTAGCTATATTAGGATTTATTTTACAGGTAAGTATTTAGCTTTAAATAGGAATCATTTATTTAATAAGAGTTAATTTATTTCGTTAGATAAAAATTATATTTAACTTAGGGGGGTGTTAGTGTTAGGGTTAGACTTAGCTTTAGGGGTTAATACATTTATTAGAATAGCGGTGAGCTCCGGTCGGCAGATTAGGGGTTAATAATTGAAGGTAGGTGTCGGCGATGTTAGGGAGGGCAGATTAGGGGTTAATACTATTTATGATAGGGTTAGTGAGGCGGATTAGGGGTTAATAACTTTATTATAGTAGCGCTCAGGTCCGCTCGGCAGATTAGGGGTTAATAAGTGTAGGTAGGTGTCGGCGACGTTGTGGGGGGCAGATTAGGGGTTAATAAATATAACATAGGGGTCGGCGATGTTAGGGGCAGCAGATTAGGGGTACATAGGGATAACGTAGGTGGCGGCGATTTGCGGTCGGAAGATTAGGGGTTAATTATTTTAAGTAGCTTGCGGCGACGTTGTGGGGGGCAAGTTAGGGGTTAATAAATATAATATAGGGGTCGGCGGGGTTAGGGGCAGCAGATTAGGGGTACATAAGTATAACGTAGGTGGCGGTCGGCAGATTAGGGGTTAAAAATTTTAATCGAGTGGCGGCGATGTGGGGGGACCTCGGTTTAGGGGTACATAGGTAGTTTATGGGTGTTATTGTACTTTAGGGTACAGTAGTTAAGAGCTTTAGAAACCGGCGTTAGCCAGAAAGCTCTTAACTCCTGCTATTTTCAGGCGGCTGGAATCTTGTCGTTAGAGCTCTAACGCTCACTGCAGAAACGACTCTAAATACCAGCGTTAGAAAGATCCCATTGAAAAGATAGGCTACGCAAATGGCGTAGGGGGATCTGCGGTATGGAAAAGTCGCGGCTGAAAAGTGAGCGTTAGACCCTTTAATCACTGACTCCAAATACCAGCGGGCGCCCAAAACCAGCGTTAGGAGCCTCTAACGCTGGTTTTGACGGCTACCGCCGAACTCTAAATCTAGGCCGTAGTTTCTAACAGGAATATCAATCAGGAGATTGTTGTTCCATCATTATGTCCTAATCCTTCTTCAAAGAAGGAACGACTTTTGCATAATCTGGACGTAGTCCGTGCCCTGAAATTCTATTTACAGGCAACTAAAGATTTTCGTCAAACTTCTTCCCTGTTTGACGTTTACTCTGGACAGAGGAGAGGTCAAAAAGCTTCGGCAACCTCTCTCTCTTTTTGGCTTCGTAGCATAATACGTTTAGCCTATGAGACTGCTGGACAGCAGCCCCCTGAAAGAATTACAGCTCATTCCACTAGAGCTGTGGCTTCCACCTGGGCCTTTAAGAATGAGGCCTCTGTTGAACAGATTTGCAAGGCTGCGACTTGGTCTTCGCTTCACACTTTTTCAAAATTTTACAAATTTGACACTTTTGCTTCTTCGGAGGCTGTTTTTGGGAGAAAGGTTCTACAGGCAGTGGTTCCTTCCATTTAAGTTCCTGCCTTGTCCCTCCCATCATCCGTGTACTTTTGCTTTGGTATTGGTATCCCATAAGTAATGGATGACCCGTGGACTGAATACACTTAACAAGAGAAAACATAATTTATGCTTACCTGATAAATTTATTTCTCTTGCAGTGTATTCAGTCCACGGCCCGCCCTGTCTTTTTTAAGGCAGATCTAAATTTTTATTAAAACTCCAGTCACCACTGCACCCTATGGTTTCTCCTTTCTTGTCTTGTTTCGGTCGAATGACTGGATATGACATGTGAGGGGAGGAGCTATATAGCAGCTCTGCTTTGGGTGATCCTCTTGCAACTTCCTGTTGGGAAGGGAATATATCCCATAAGTAATGGATGACCCGTGGACTGAATACACTACAAGAGAAATAAATTTATCAGGTAAGCATAAAGTATGCAAGTTTTTCTCTGAAATTCCTGGTAGAGACTAGAGGGGGGGTTAAAGGGACACAAAACCAAAAATGGTTTTATTTCATAATTTAAATAGAGCACGTGATTTCAAACAACTTTTTAATTAACTTTCATTGTCAAATTTGTTTAATTAGTATTGTTTGTCGAAGCACTAGCTGAGTATTTCCAATGAACCAATGAAAAGAGGCATTTATGTGTACCCACCAATGGGCAGCTATCTCCCATTAATGCATTGCTGCACCTGAGCCTACTTAGGTATTTGTTTCAACTAAGGATACCATGAGTGAAGCAAATTTAGCTAAAATAAGTAAATTGGAAAGGGGCATGAAATCTTTTTTATTTCTTTCATGATTCAGAAAAAGCATTTTCATTTAAACAACTTTTTAATTTACCTCTATTATATAATTTGTTTTGTTCTCTTGGTATTTTTTGTTGAAAAGGATACCTAGGTAAGCTAAGGAGCTGCTGATTGGTGGCTGCACATATATGCCTCATGGTATTGTCTCCCCGAATGTGTTCTGCTAGCTAGTAGTGTATTGCTGCTTCTTTAACAAAGTATACAGGAGAAGGAAGCAAATTAGAAAATAGAAGTCAGTTGGAAAGTTGTTTAAAAGTGTATACTCTATCTGAATCATGAAAGAAAAAGTTTGGATTTCATGTCCCTTTAAATAAATTGATAACTTGAGTAAATTGCATGATCCCTTTAAAGTTGGTACCAATAATATAAGTTACCACAGTTGTATAATATGTCTGAGAACAATTGTTTTTCTTACATTTTTAAAGGGGTATTAAAGACATTGTTGTATATATCAACAATTAAGCATTGAGCAAGCAAGATCCACATGTTCCTCCAATGACCAAGCAATCAACATGTATAGTGTTGCAGGGTTCTGTATCCTGCAGGATCTACCCAATCTTTTATGATGGGCAAAGGGAAAACTACAATGTACAAAAATAAATATCTAGAGTGTGATCTTGGGAATAGGCAGTAAAAGAGCACTTAATTTGTCCCCAGGGTAAAAAAGGGGCATGTGAGAAATCACTTGACCCTCTGTCTCAGCAAAAAAATAAATAAAAAAGAATCCATACAACCATGAGACAAATGCCTCAATACAATCTCCTCTTTCAAATGAGCAATCTCTTGGCCCACTAGATAGCACGCAGTTAATGTAAAATGTCAATTTCATAACCAGTTATACATCAGATTTACAGTTAAAAAAAATCTATTATCAAATTTGCTTTATTCTCTTGATATCAATTGTTGAAGAGTAAACAAAGCTAGGCTCAGGAGCAGCAATGTTCTACTGGGAGCTATCTAAACACAGTGGGTGAGTCAATGACGCTGTGCAATATGTACAAAAGAACATTTAAATCATTTGACACATGACCCTTTAGATATGATATGATTGACGTGAAATGTGACTTTTTTTTTAACCTCTCCACCCTAGAAACATTTCTGACGATAAGTGTTTCACTATATTTGAATAATTCTTTTATACTTAAAGTGAAGGTAAACTTTATAGTTTGTAGTTACAATATTTGTAATCATAAAGTAAAAGATGGGGACTTTCATTCATTGTTAATTTTTTTAATAATTACCCTTTCATATTTTCATACATTGCACTGTTTTCTGCCCGTAACGGATACTCTATTTTTTCCTTCACTGACGATTCACGCTGTAGCCAATCTTATTGCGCCCCTTTTGGCGTCCAGCAAGTAAATTATAATGCCCCTGGTTTTGGATGCCAAAGGGGGCGCAATACGATTGGCTACAGCCTGAATATGGGCAGAGGAATGGTGCAATATATGAAAACATGAAAGGGTAATTATTAAAAAAATTAAGCATTTACTAAGCCTTTCATGAATGAAAGTCCCGATCTTTTACTTTATGATTACAAATATTGTAACTACAAACGATGAAGTCTACCATCACTTTAAGTAAAACCTCTCTATAGGTTAACAAGGGGAACCAGAGATATTTATCTCACTTCAGAGTCCTCTCAATCTAGATAAAAGTTGCAATTCCTAAAGCTCAATACAAGTGTAGAGGAGTTTGGTGTCATTTTTACTGGCTGCTGATAGCATTAATATAACATCAGGTCTTACAAATGGTCCTTTGTTGGTTACAATACATAATGTATTACATTGTGTGCCTGAGCTTTAAAGCTATGATTTTATTTTATGTTATCTCAAGTTAATACACGTTGTGTACAGCCTTTTAGCATAAAATAATGTATACATTTAGATCAGTTTATTTTCTTACCACATTCCTTTCAAAACTAATTGTAATAGGATATGAATAATTAATACTAAACCTCAAGATGGGAATGCGACCATAACACATAACGGGGAGGTGAAGGAAAGTAACACGTAATAGCACAGAGTTTATGTTTTTTTTACTCTGCAGTTATTTTTTATTCCAGACAAGACACATTTGCCAAGTAAATGAGAAATCAGTCTTGGGACAGTAGTTTAAAGGACATGAAAGTCAAAATTAAACTTTCATGGTTTAGAAGAAGCATGCAAATTTAAAAGAATTTTTAATTTCTCAGTGTCTTTTGTTGAAAAGCATATTTAGGTAGGCTCCGGATCAGCGATGAACTGCTGGGAGCTAACAGCTGATTGGTGGCCTCTTATAATTGGCTTACCAGATGTGTTTTGCTAATTCCCAGTAGTGCATTGCTGCTCTGGATGTGACTTTCATCTATTTAAAGGGACATAAAACCCAATTTATTTATTTCAGGATTTAGATAGAGCACACAATTTTAAACAACTTTACAATTTATTTCTATTATCAAATCTGCTTCATTCCCTTGATAACCATTGCTGACGTTACAGCACTGCACTACTGAGAGCTAACTGAACACATCTAGTCAGCCAATCACAAAGACAAATATGAGCAGGCACCAATCACCAGCTAGCGCCCAGTAGTGTAGGATTTGTACATATTATTTTTCAACAAATGATACCAAGAGAACAAAGTACATTTGAACATAGAAGTTAATTTAAAAGTGTCTTAAAATAACATGCTCTATCTGAATCATGCAAGTTGGATTTAGACTTCACTATCCCTTACTCTCTTTTCAGGGGTTAAACACGTAGTCATACACAAGCAACAGTTCTTTGTTTGCAAGGAGCAGAGAAAGAGAAATACTGTACCAGCCTCATCTAGGGAAGGTTTACCTTTGTGAGAAAACAGAAAGCTAAGTATACATGGAACTCCATTAATAAACATGCTGCTACCTAACCCCTCTGCCACCTAAAGTGAAGCAGATTTCAATAATCTTGATCAGGTCAGATTGGGATGATTAAAAGCGCCACTTCCGCACAATCGGCCATGTGCGAGCAGAGGTAGGCACAAGCAGCGTCTTGCCGCGAGGCCGGGCAGATAAGGTTCATGATAGCGAACCTCGACTGCTCGGCAATTGATAAATGGAGTCAATGATCTGTATATGGACTAAGTAAACTGTTGGTGCAATTAAACTTTCATGATTCATATAGAACATGCAATTTTCAACAACTTTCCAATTTACTCATATTATCTCATTTGGTTTGTTCTCTTGCTATCTTTTATTGAAGCATACCTAGGTAGGCACTACTAGGAGCTAGCTGTTAATTGTTTTTTGTACATACATATCTCTTGTCATTTGCTCACTAGGGGTTAGATTACAAGTGGAGCGCCAACTGTAGCATGCAAGCGATATCAGCTTTTTGCTTGCAATGGAAATAACGCTCATATTACGGGTTGAAAGTAAATGCGTTCGCTCAAGTGTAACTGTGATTTATGCTTGACAGGTTAATGCGACTTCAGAGCTCGCATAAAGGGTAAGGGAGGAAAAAGTTGCATTGGACATAACATAAATACATGTAAAAGTACAGTAACACTCATTAACACTATCAGATAAAATGTATTAAAAAAAGTTATAAAAAAGTTATAAGGGCACAAAGATATATGGCATAAGGTTTTTGGAAAAAAAAAGGGCTGCAAAGAGCTTTATCATATATATACATACATACACATATAAACAGATAAATACATACTATATGTGCACACATAGATACACATATATATATATATACAGTATATCTATATACAGTATATATGTGCATCGGTGCCCTTTGCAGTCAGAAACCTGAAAACATGAAAAAACATATTTATTCAGTATTAATATTTTATAATGGTTTAAACTGTGTATTTACTGTAAATATTTCACATTCCAATGTTCTTCACAAAGGGGAATATCTTCTATGTATTTTTAAATAGATATTCCTATATATCTGTATATATCTATAGCTATATATATATATATATATATATATATATATATATATGTTTATTTAAGAATAACTAGAACATAATCTTTTATGTGAAGTACATTGAAATGTGAAATATTCATATTTCATGTCGGGTTTGGTGCTCCTGAATAAACGCGATTGGCTTAGCGTGTGAGTATGTGTTAGTCTCCCCCTCCCCCTGTTTTTGTACGCTCCATTGAAGTCTATGGGAGAATACGTTAATGCTGTCACGATATTCGAAGTTCAAATTTTTGCATGCATCAAGCTTTCGCTCTCACGTTAACTTTTTACTTTCAACTTGTAATACTAGCGCAACTTGACACACGTAAATAGATTACTTCTAGCGAAGTTAATGCATGAGCCGGAGTGCTAAATAGTGCTCCACTCGTAATTTAGCCCTAGATGTTTCCGCTAGCTTTCACTAGTGCATTGCTGCTTCTTCAACCAAGGGTACTAAGAGAATGAAGCACATTTGACAATAGAAGTACATTGGAAATGCATTTAAAACTGGATGTTCTATCTGAATCATGAAAGAAATTTTGGATTCATAAAGGACATTATGGGGCCGATTTATCAAGTGTCTGGCGGACATGATCCGCTGTAGCTTTCATGTCCGCCAGACATCGATAAATGCCAACAGCATACACTGTCGGCATTTAACATTTCACAAGCATTTCTTGTGAAATGCTTGTGCAATTCGGCCCCCTGTACATTCGCCCCTGCACATGGCTGCTAGCAGGCCGTATCTGATTGTATCGTATCTGATCATGATGATTGCAGTCCACCTCCTAAAAGGCGGCAGAGAATTTAAGGAGTAGTGGTCTTAACTCTTAACTCTTGTTTCCGGTGAGGCTGAAGGCTCGCACGGAAATAGGTGCATTAGGCACAATACAGGCCATGATAAATCGGCCCCTATATATCAAATTGTGTAATTAGCAACACAATACATGTCACTGTTAGCTCTGAGTAGGCATAAGCTGTGACAATAAGTGAACGTTTTTACTAAACATACTTTTGCTAATATTGCAAAAATGTTTCTAATTAAAACTCACATGCCCTGATGTACTCTGTTTTATCTACAATGTCCCTTTAAAGCAATTTATCATATTGCACCCATTTTTATTATATAACCTATATGTGTTATTCATACACTGAAGAATATGTTAAGGCTTTTATAAGTAAATGAAAAATAATAAACCATTACAATTTATATTATTAAGTATGTTCTTTAAAGGGACGTGCTTCTCTGTTCCATCTAAAAAAGAATGTTTCATAATGTATTACTTTTGTTTTGCTTTTTGTTTGTTTTTTAAAACTGATGTTCCTGTTCTGAATTTGCCAATTTTATTTGTGGGAGTTATCTTTATCAACCAGTGATCAGGAATCTGTTGGAATGTGTCATTGTTTTAAATTAAATATATCTATTTCCTCTTTACAGCATACAGTATATGTTTTGAAGAGGGCAAAATTGCTGTTGAATTTATGTATTTAAAATTCTGACATCTGTGCAAAAAACAGGGCTGCATAATGGTGCAAAAAATGTGATGGTGTAACGCCAGCCAGTTTCCTGATGAATACACAGGAAAAAGGGCGTTAAGGAAGGATATTGATGGACAATTTTTGGATTATTCATGAATCTGCTGATCTAATGAGTCACAAGATGCTTACAATGGACCATGTGCGTCTCAAACCATGCGGCTGTTATTGAAGCAGTCAGACACTAACTAGCCTTGTTAGCTCAGAAAACCACTGGAAAACAACATTTGTACAGCAAGCTTTGTACAGACCCTCTACATGTTGTGAATATTAGGATTGTCACACCCAGATCTGCCAACTTTTAAATATATTTCACAATGTGTGCAATGTGTACATGGATATCTGGAGGAGGGGGATAAGAGGGGACAAATACCACCATTTCGCTCAATCAGCATCGGCACTAACTTAAGTCACTCTTTCTACACCAATGAAACAATGTGAATCTCACGTGTACGGCCATGTTGCCGCTAATATTTTGTTCAGAGCCTATCCCCACCCCCAACATGAGTGTGTTTTAATTTGAAGCCACAGAGAATGCCATTACAGGGATAAATGTAGCATAAAATAAAAAAAATATAAATATAAAATATATATTAATAATTAAACTTTTTTATCTGTTTCATTTTTATTTGGGTCTTAGAGAAATATTTTTTTAACATATGTTGTTTGCTACTCAATATATTTTAAAAAGTGATAATCCAGGAACCAGAATATGTTCTAATATATTAGATTCATATATATTTACTTATTTTTATTATTTTAAAACAGAACAAACTAATTAAATGTAGTAAAGTCTCATTGTGAAACCTGAAATATATTGTAAATTAGGTGTCATTCAAAATTAAAAAGATATTAATTTATTTATACAGCAGTTTTGTATATAGTATTTGTATACAATTTATAAAATTAATTTTATTTAAGGTTTCAAAACCATTTTAGTTGATTTAATGTGACAGAACAATATTAGCTGTTATGCATGAGATTTTTTTTATTTTTTATTAAATAGTGGGATTTTTTTTATCCATAGTGTGGTCTGAAGAACAGACTTTAAATAGTGTGTCACCTTGTCTTATGGCCTGATTTAAGACCTCTGCACCTAGCTTGTATATCAGCAGCATGCCAAGTAATTTTATCATTTTGGCCCATGTAGATAATAAATACAAATAATATTAATACAGGCCTACTTTTTGTTGATAGTGCATTAAAGTTCCATTGAATAATTTAAATTAAAATAAAATCATTTTAAACAATAGATACAGTTATAGTTCCCAAATAAAATCACTTCTAAATTTGCGATAAATTATGTTAATTACTAAGGCCATATTTTTTTTAAGAGTCAAACATTTTAAAGGGAACTATCAGTTAGAATTAGAAAATAATTAAAAACCAAAATAACTAAAAATGGCACAAGAAAAAGTACAAGGAAAAATGAACACAGCATGCATTTTTTTTCAACATAGGTCCCACATTTTAAAGGGATTATTAATTGGTAAAGAAAACAATTAAACATAAGCCTTGAATTATATATATATATATATATATATATATATATATATATATATATATATATATATATATATATATATAAAGCCACAGCCTGTAATCATTAAGCTAAAAGAGGTATTTCATTAAAAAAATTAAAACACATAAAGTTATGTTAACATTTCTCTGGACATCCCCCCTCCCCCAATTACAAAAGCTTCTAAAATATTTTTTTTTTTCAGTCCAGTGAGGGAGCAAGTTAACAAAAGATCTACTTTGAGCTTTACTAAATATAAATACTCACCGGCAACTCTTCTCTCACGAGAACATTTTCACTTTACGGTACATAGATGAATCTAACAAAGATTGGTTTGTTTTGAACATTTGAAAAAAGGCAAAAAAAAGAATTTAAAACATTGCTGGGAAATATATTCATGTAGTAACAACCACGGACAAGCTTTTCTGAGTATTAAACATCCTGTCAGTGTGAACTATACATGTACCATCTCAATACATCCTGCTCAGGCAAGTTTACATTTTCCTCCCTCCTGTTGCTAAAAAAATCTTCTTTTGTGCTTGAATAAAATTCATCCTTTTGTTATTTCCCCTTGAACAGCCGCTATTCCACACAAAAAAATGATCCCCTCTGGATAGGTTTGGGATAAATCTTTGATGGGACACAATGTAGTAGTGACAAGGAATCTCGTTGCCTGAGAGTGAAGCCTGGAATTTGATGGGGGATTTTTTCTTCTCCTTTTTAGTCTCTCAAGAGAGTAAACAAGTTAGCAGAGCACTGTCTTAAGAGGCTGGACTAAGAAAGAACTACTAATGTGAAACATATCCCAGAAAAAGAAAGCTCCACACGTGTCAGTGGCCTAGAAACAGTGCCCACCCCTCAAAATGAAAGAAAACATATGGATGAATATGAAGAATATAACATAAATCTATTTAAAAATAAATACATAATAATAAAAAAAAGTAACAAAAAAAATATATATACAGTGCTTAGTTTTCTACAACATATGTATTTATAAAACTAAGAAAAAGCTTTGAAATACAAACTGAGGTCACCACCACTGTTGCAGATACAAATTATATGGCACCAGTTAAGATAAAGGTTTAGTGTTAAGAGTTAGAGGTACTGTTTTATAGTGGCCCTGCTTTGCTGGCCACTCTAGTGTCCAAGGGGTTAAGTACATTAGACCAGACAAGAAACATTTTTTAAACATTGACAGAAATTCTCACATTACTAGTGCTGCCATCATGGATAACAAACTACTATTACATTTTATAGATGTGAGTTTATAGTAAATGGTAAAAAAAATATCATTTGGAGCCTTAGCACATTTGTGCAGTGAGATAGCATTTATTATTTTTACTTTTGTCACGGATACCAGGCTGCCAGGGCAACCCCTTTCCCTATTTGGATTGTTCTGCTTCCTACCAGACTGCTTTGTTTTTTTTGCAGTAATTGAACTTTGCACTGAAAGAGCAGGGGCCCGATCCGATATGCAGCGTCGCCCGCAAATGCCGGCGACGCTGAATTTTGCGCTGGTTTGGTATCCTATATACGGCGTAACCTAGAAGTTACGCGCGTATATTTCTGCTGTCGTCCGTAGTTTTTTGGGCCATAGGCAGGTATACCAAACCAGCGCAGTTTGGTATCCAATATACAGAGTAAGGACTTACGTGGCGAAAATGGAGAAATCTTACTCCATTTTCACCTCGCCACAAAAAGCAGCCGTAGTAAGCCTTACGCTGTCTATTGGAGCCCCGTAACTCCCTAAATTAGCTACAAAATAAACCTAACACCTAACGCATGCGCAATGTCTAGCTGACACCCGCGATCTGCTAAATAAAACCTAACACCTAACGCATGCGCAATGTCTATCTACCTGTCAACCGCAATCCCCCACCGCAATCCCTAATAAAGTATTTAACCCCTAAACCACCGCTCCCAGACCCCGCCGCCACCTACAATAAAAGTAAAACCCCCTAATGTGAGCTCCTACCCCGCCGCCAACTACATTAAACTACCCCCTAAAGTGAGCCCCTTACACCGCCGCCATCTATTTTTAAATTATTAACCCCTAATTTAATCCCCCTACACCGCCGCCAGCTATATTAAATTAATTAACCCCTAATTTAATCCCCCTACACCGCCGCCAGCTATATTAAATTAATTAACCCCTAATCTAATCCCCCTACCCCGCCGCCACCTATATTAAATTATTTAACCCCTAAATTACTAAACCAAGATGGCGTCCGTCGAATTCCGATTGGCTGATAGGATTCTATCAGCCTATCGGAATTAAGGTAGAAAAATCTGATTGGCTGATTGAATCAATTGAACCAATCAGCCAATTGGATTGAACTTGAATCTGATTGGCTGATTCAATAAGCCAATCAGATTTTTCTACCTTAATTCCGATTGGCTGATAGAATCCTATCAGCCAATCGGAATTCGACGGACGCCATCTTGGATGACGTCATTTAAAGGAACCTCATTCGTCGGGAATTCGTCGTGCCGGATGGATGCTCCGCGGCGGAGCAGCGAAGAAAGAAGATTGAAGATACCGCTTTGCTTGAAGACATCACCGGATGGAAGAAGACTCTCTGCCGCTTGCTTGAAGACATCGCCGGATGGAAAAAGACTTCACTGCAGCTTGCTTGAAGACATCGCCCGGATCGGATGAAGAGTTCTGCCCGGCGGGGTGAATACAAGGTAGGGAGATCTTCAGGGGGGTAGTGTTAGGTTTATTTAAGGGGGGTTTGGGTTAGATTAGGGGTATGTGGGTGGTGGGTTGTAATGTTGGGGGGTGGTATTGTGGTTTTTTTTTTCAGGCAAAAGAGCAGTTTTCTTTGGGGCATGCCCCGCAAAAAGCCCTTTTAAGGGCTGGTAAGGTAAAAGAGCTAACTTTTTTAATTTAGAATAGGGCAGGGAATTATTTTTTTGGGGGGAGCTTTATTATTTTATTAGGGGGCTTAGAATAGGTGTAATTAGCTTAAAAATCTTGTAATATTTTTTTTATTTTTTGTAATTTAGTGTACGTTTTTTTGTAATTTAGTTTAGTTTATTTAATTGTATTTTAGTTAGATATTTGTAGTTTATTTAATTTATTGATAGTGTAGGTGTATTTGTAACTTAGGTTAGGATTTATTTTACAGGTAAATTGGTAATTATTTTAACTAGGTAGCTATTAAATAGTATAACAGTGGAAAAAAGAAATGTCCAGACCGGCTCCTCCTTAACAATCTCGCTCTTTATTTGAAAAACCAAAGAGCTAAAATACAGCACAATATAATAACGACCATGTCGTAGCACCTACAGGCAAAGGTAAAAAACAGAGATTTTGACAGGTACCCCCTCACATCTACGACATGGTCGTTATTATATTGTGCTGTATTTTAGCTCTTTGGTTTTTCAAATAAAGAGCGAGATTGTTAAGGAGGAGCCGGTCTGGACATTTCTTTTTTCCAGTGTTATACAAATTTGACCGGTCCATAGGGCTCTCCAATAGCAGTTGTTCGAATACTCGGAGAACGCTACCTGGACTTTGAACCGGAAGCAGACGTGCAGCACTCTCGGAGCAGCGGTGGTGAAGAAGGGAGCGGCACAACTGATGAAGCTGCATCTCGTGTAAGTCCGCTTTGAATATTCTTTATATTTTCATATTCATATTGAGAGTGTTGCACTTGATTTACTATATCTTGCATGTGGTAGCGTACACAGCGTGGGGTTGTATCCGAGTGTCTTAGTGCCAATTGTCTAGTGCTGGTGCTATAGAGGAGTTTGGAAGCTATTAAATAGTTATAGTTATTAACTATTTAATAGCTATTGTACCTAGTTAAAATAAATACCAAGTTACCTGTAAAATAAATATAAACCCTAAAATAGCTACAATGTAATTATTAATTATATTGTAGCTATCTTAAGGTTTATTTTATAGGTAAGTATTTAGATTTAAATAGGAATATTTTAATTAATAATATTAATATTAGATTTATTTTAATAAGAGTTTAGTTAGGGATGTTAGAGTTAGATAGGGTTATTATGCTTAATATATATATATATAATATAATAACTATATTAACTATATTAACCCTAATATAATTAGGGTTAATATAGTTAATATATATAATATAATAACTATATTAACTACATTAACCCTAATATAATTAGGGTTAATATAGTTAATATAGCTGGCGGCGGTGTAGGGGGATTAGATTAGGGGTTAATGTGTTTAATATAGGTGGCGGCGGTGTAGGGGGATTAGGTTAGGGGTTAATACATTTATTATAGGTGTCGGCGGTGTAGGGGGATTTAGATTAGATGCAAAAGAGCAGTTTACTTTGTGACAAAGCCCCACCAAAAGCCCTTTTAAGGGCTGGTAAAAGAGCTGATTTCTTTGGGGCATGCCCCGCAAAAAGCCCTTTTAAGGGCTGGCAATAGAGCAGTTTACTTTGGGGTAATGTCACGCAAAAAGCCCTTTTCAGGGCTATTTGTAGGGTTAGACTTAGGTTTAGTGGTAGGGATAGTTTAGTAATTTAGGGGTTAAATAATTTAATATAGGTGGCGCAAACTACGCTGCATATCGGATTGCGCCCCAGATCGCTACCTCGCTTTACCCCCTTATGGTCTTGCCGAGTCCCAGTCGGGATTTTATGGAACTATTCGCCGGCTTAGTTCGCTAGAGATTCCTGCTGGACTTTAACCTAGGTCGCTCCAGAAGCCCTTTGCTCCAGAGCTCCGCTCTTCTGGGGACTTATTATACCTTTGATGGACATGAGTTGGGGTGATTACTAAGAGGGAGATCACTCGGGAACCTGGGGTTTTTGACACCCCCCACTTTGGACTGTTCCTGAATACCCTTTGCCAGGCTGCCGCTCCGGTCCCCAGCAATGGATCAGGTTGCTTTCTGGACTGTGACCTCTAGGGACCTGGAACTCTCTAATGATACCCTGGGATAGCCGCCACTCCCTAGGGATCACCCCGAAACTACAACCTAGTTGTTGTGGGGATCTCTATGTTCCTATGGCTTCTATGGAGGCGCCAGCCTGTCTGGAGGAGGCAGGTCTCTCTTGATCAGTTAAGGCTCTTATCAGATGGCAGATGTGTATATAAGCTGTGTGTTTGTCTCAATAAATGAGTTCTTGTTTCACCTTAATACTGGTCTTGTCTGGTTATTAGGGTGGGATACTTGCTAAAACTACACTCCACTCTACAGCTACAGTTTCCAGGGTCGAAGAAGGTCTCTTTTGGCGGAGATACCCAGTCCATCACAACTTTGGTTAACATACTTTTGTGATTGGTTCAATGAACTGTATAATGCCTCTATATGACCACATCAGATCTCAGACCAGATGCATAACCCTGCAGTCCCTTTATGTCTACTATGTATTCACAATATCATACCCCCAAACCAAATTCATGCCCCCAGTAACACCATTCTGTCAGCTACATACTTAGAAAGACCTCAGATTGAATGCATGCAACCTCTCCGTGCCAGAAATATACCAAAACATTAGCACCTAACCCAGATGCTACAGAAAAGTTTAAATGTCAGATACATGATCAAACATACCTCTGATCAGATGCATACCTTCTTACATTTTTAGCTAGGTATTAGGGACTCAAGACGGAGGTTGATGGGGCCATTAACATGTTGTAAATGGGGGGGTTGTTGAGATGGGACGGGGTCATGGGTGTATGGTGGACGGGATTGTGGGTGTATTTTGCGTTTTTTAGGTGTGCCTGGTTGATTTGTAGGTGTGTCTATGTGTGGGCGGGGCTAAGGGAGATTCTGCTAATTGGAGCATATGGCTAAGGGACAGTGGGACAGAGCTGAGAATGAGGGACTGCCACTCTAAAAAAGGGACAGTTGGGTCGACTGCAGATGTGTGTCCCCAGCAACCGCCTTTTGCCATCCTCTTTGTGAAAAACAAACTTCAGAGCAGATTTATGTTATTAACAGCACTTTTATGCCATCTAACTACTAACCAGATGAGATGAATGACCCAGCAACTCCTATGTACACTATCTACACCCCAAGTCATATGCATGTCCCAGTAAACATTTTAATATGGCTGACAGAGGAATGCTGGGTAAAGGGTCTGATTTGATATGGTAATTTAGCTGACAGAGGTACTGCAGATCCAGTGGTCTGATGAAGGGGAGTTTGCAACTCTAAATGTGGGGTCCTATTCTTAGCACCATGGTACAAGATTGCATATGCGGCGTCGCCCGCAAAAGCTGTCGATGCCGGTTTTTACGCTGTTTTGGTATTACATATACGGAGCCGCATTCTAATCCACCATTAACCCACAACGCAATAAACCTAATAAAACTATTAACCCGTAATCCGCCATTAATCCACAACGCAATAAACCTAACAAAACTATTAACCCCTAATCTGCCAAACCCACACAACACAATAATCCTAATAAATCTATTAACCCCTAATCCACCAAATCCCTACAACGCAAATAACTAATTAAATTACTAAACCCCCTAACCTAACACACTCTAAATTAACCCTAATTACCTAAATTAAAAAATACTAAGTTACAATTAAAATAAAAACGCTTACATTACTTTAAAAAATAAATTTAAAAAATTTAAATTAATCTAAGATACATAAAATAATAAACCAAATTATCAAAAATAAAAAAAATAAACCTAATCCCTATGAAAATAAAAAAGCCCCCCCAAAATAAAAACACCCCCTAAACTAATACTAAACTACCAATAGCCCTTAAAAGGGCCTTTTGTAGGGCATTGCCCTTAGTTAAACAGCTCTTTTACCTTAAAAAATACTAAGTCCCCCCTCTAACAGTAAAACCCACCACCGAACAAACCCTCCAAAATAAAAAAAACTAACACTAAAAATCCTAAACTACCCATTGCCCCTAAAGGGGCATTTGTATGGGCATTGCCCTTAAAGGGCATTTAGCTCTTTTAAGAGTGCCCAATAAATCCCTAATCTAAAAAAAAAAAAAAAAAGCTTAAGTTTAGCCCCTAAATAGGTACTTACCATTCCTAAAGTCTGGAGGAGAAGGTCCTGTTCCAGGCGGTGAAGTCTTCTTCCAAGCAGCCGATATCTTCTTCCACTTCCTTCTTCACCCAGGACCAAGCCGGCGCAGAGCGGAGATGAGCACGGAGCAGGACCAGAGACCGCGAACCCATGGAGCGTGGAGGATCCCCTTCATACATTTGCCACCATACACTGAATTGTGAATTCAAGGTACTGAAATCCCATTGGCTGATTAGAATAGCCAATAGGATTTCAGTAGCTCTCATCCTATTGGCTGATTTGAATTTGAAGAATCAAATCAGCCAATAGGAATGCAAGGGACACCATATTTAAACGCGTGCCTTGAATTTACTTTTCAGTGTACAGGGGTGATCGTAGGAAGAGAATCCTCCATGCTCCATGGCTCCGCGGTCGCTGGTCCTGCTCCGAGCTCATCTCCGCTCCGTGCCGGCTTGGTATGAAGAATTAAGTGGTCCCTGCTGGAAAAATATGTCAGCCGCTTGGAAGAATACTTCACCGCCTGGAACAGGACCTTTTCCGCCGGACTTCAGGAACGGTGAGTATCTATTTTGGGGTTAGATTTAGGCTTTTTTTTTAAGATTAGGGATTAATTGGACACTCTTAAAAGAGCTGAATGCCCTATTTTATTATTGTATGCAATTTGGGGTTAACTTAGTGGGTGTTAGGTTAGGGGGGCTTTTTTATTTTTATAAGGCTATTAGTTTTTATTATTGATAATTTTGTTTGTTATTTTTTCGTAATTTAGTGTTTGTTATTTTTTGTAATTTAGAATTTTTATTCTTTGTAATTTTAGACTTAAATTTTTTTAGTAGGTTTTTTTAATGTGTAATTTAGTTTTTTTTAATTGGTAGTTATTTTAATTTTAGTATAATAGTTTAGTATAATAGTTATGTTAGGTTAATTGTTAGTTAAACAAAAAAAAATTCACAGGTAAGTTTTTATTTATTTTACGATAGGGATATTGTAATCTTATTTTAAATTTAGGTGGTGATAGGTTTAGGGGTTAATAGTTTAATTTATTAGTGGCGATGTGGGGGGGGGCTGGCGGTTTAAGGGTTAATAGTTTTATTTAGTAGTGGCGATGTGGGGGGGCTGGCGGTTTCGGGGTTAATAGGTTTAGTTAGTGGTGGCAGTGTTGGGAAACGGTAGAATAGGGGTTAATAACTTTATTATAGTGTGTCGGGGAGCGGCAGAATAGGGGTTAATAACTTTATTATATTGACGGGGATGTGGGCGGGCGGCAGATTAGGGGTTGATAAATTTAATATAGCGTTTGCGATGCAGGAGGGTGGCGGCTTAAGGGTTAATAGGTAGTTTATGGATGATAGTTTACTATGTAACAGTTTAGTTATGAGTTTTGTCATACATTTTTTGTTACATAAAATCCATAACTACTGGTCTCAGATGGCGTAATGGATTATGTCGGTATAGGCTGTAACGCAAGATTTTTAGCCTTACCGCACAACATGTAATACAGGCGCTATGGAAATCCCCCACAAAAACGTCATTTTTTTTATTGCGCCATTGACGTTGCGTTACAGGCTACAATGCTTGCAGTATAGCTATACCGAACCGACTTGTAATGGCTGCGTTACTGTTATTACGCTGAAATTGTCATTTTTTAGCGTTAAAACCCTAACGCACAACTCGTAATCTAGCAGTTTGTTATTTGTGTTGTGGGGATTTGGTGGATTAGGGGCTAATAGGTTAATTAGGGTACTTGCATTGTGTGGGTTTGGCAGTTTAGGGGTTAGTAAATTTTATTAGGATTATTGCGTTGTGTGGGTTTGCCGGATTAAGGGTTAATAGATTTATAAGGTTTGTTGTGATGTAGGTTAATGGCGGATTATGGGGTTAATAGTTTTAATAGGTACTTTGTGATGTGGGTTAATGGTGGATTAGGGGTTAATACATTTATTAGGTAGTTTGCAATATTGAGGTTTGTGGATTTAGGGGTTAATACTTTTACTAGGTAGATGGCGATGTGGGTGAATGGCAGATTAGGGATTAATAGTTTAATTTGGCATATTGCGTTGTGGGGGGTTGTCGGTTTAGGGGTTAATACTTTTATTATTAGTTGCGATGTGGGGGGATTGCCGATATAGGGTTTTTTACATGTTAGGTTTATTTTTGGGAGGCGTGTTAGACTTTTACGAGAGATTTGATACATTTTTTTTATTTTCTTAGGCGCCGGCAGTTTCTAAAGTGCCGTTAGTCACTGGCGACTCCATAAGTGTGTATTTACGCACATTTCTGCACATCGCTAGTTTATCCAACTTACGGCACTTTATGGACTGCCGGCACCGTATATGTGATATCCTGATGTGCGAGGTGAAGTTACGGGCGGCGCGGGTTTCAGCAGTTACGCTTAAGCATGCGCTGCATATGTAATCTCGCTCCATATCTTGCTCATGATTGAACATTATTATAATATAGAATATAAATAAAAAGGGAAGCAGATAATCTAATTTGGTTGCCAATAAAGGCTGTATTATAAATCAATGGCTCATTGGTTATGACACCACTGCAATAAAATTGTCTAACTTACTTTCCCTAAAACAACTTGATGTATAGATAACAAATAAATCCACATAGTTCTCTACGTGCTGTCAGATGTCAGTGCCACATTCACATTCTTTCATAAATACATGCCAGATGTTTACTAGTTCCTAGCAGTTTCTCCAGATGTCCTGCTTCACATAGCCCTATTTAACCACTCACTGCTCGCCACATTTGCAAACTGATAACTAGATCATATACTTAAAAAGGCACCGCTGTCAACAAGTTTGTAAGATAAAATGCAAGAACCTAAAATACGTTAGCTTGGAAAAAGGCATTAAGCATGTATTGGTTTCTTTGAAGAGTATCAGTTGAGTAAAATCAAGTAGACATAAAGGTAAGCAATGTACTCATATTCATAACATGAGGGTACAAGACATCAGAAATTAGCTGCTGAGTGCCTGCTAAATAGTGTCAGGCTTACTAGGTAATTTCCAAAGGTGTGAGTGGGGTCACTGCAAGATATTTTTTATGTATCACTTGCACTGTATTATTTTTATAGCACATTTCTGCCCAAGGTTAGAATACAGTTTAGGAATACCCAAGTTTATAAATCCCAACAATTAAAAAAAACAAAACCCTGTGCTGCTAGTGATAGGGTTTTCAGAAGCTCTGGGGGCACATCTGGGAGTTCCAGGTCCTGGAGGTGAGCTTACTCTGAGCATCAAGACTGCCTGCTACTTAGAAGTGTTCTAGGCACTATATTTTATAATTGTGGCAAAAAGGGAGGTGGGTTTAAGGAGAGAAGTTCCCTTATGATCAGCGAGTGTCTCGTATAGCGAGGAATGGTCAGCCCTCTGCAAATGAAAGAGGCATTCTAGCAGTATACTTTGGCTGTATGGCCTCAGTACAGTTTAGAAGCAATTTATGTTAAATCTAATGGCTGATTTATAGTTTCTTTTTTTTTTCTTAAACTGTTATTGGCACTTATTTACAACCACCCTTGCCAAGCTCAAAGCATTCACAGCTGCTCTGTAGATGAGCTAGATAACACATGTTAGATTACATGTTCTAGATTACATATACAGTACTACAGTACACATGCTAGATTAAATGTGATAGAGTACAAATGCTAATTTACCCATGCTATAGTACATGTGCTAGATTACAAATGCTATAGTATACATGCAAGATTTCACATGCTAGAGTACACGTTCTAGATTGCACATACTAGAGTACATATGGTAGATTACACATGTTAGATTGTACATTCTAGAGTACATGTGCTAGATTACATGTGCTAGAGTACACATGCTAGATTTCACATGCTAGATTACACATGCTAGATTTCACATGCTAGATTACACATGCTAGATTTCACATGCTAGAGTACATATGATAGATTACACATGCTAGATTAAACATGCTAGAGTACATATGATAGATTACACATGCTAGAGTACATATAGTGGATTACACATGCTAGAGTACATATGCTAGATTACACATGCTAGAGTACATATGCTAGATTACACATGCTAGAGTACATATGGTAGATTACACATGCTAGAGTACATATGATGGATTACACATGCTAGAGTACATATGGTAGATTTCACATGCTAGTGTACATATGCTAGATTACACATGCTAGATTGCACATGTTAGTGTACATATGCTAGATTACATGTGCTAGATTGCACATGCTAGAGTACATATGCTAGATTACAGGTGCTAGATTACACATGCTAGAGTACATATGATAGATTACACATGCTAGAGTACATATGATAGATTACACATGATAGAGTACATTTAGTGGATTACACATGCTAGAGTACATATGCTAGATTACACATGCTAGAGTACATATGATATATTACACATGCTAGAGTACATATGGTAGATTACACATGCTAGATTGCACATGCTAGAGTACATATGGTAGTTTACACATGCTAAAGGACATATGGTAGATTACACATGCTAAAGTACATATGATAGATTACACATGCTAAATTACAAATGGTAGATTACACATGCTAGAGTACATATGATAGATTACACATGCTAGATTACACATGCTAGAGTACATATGGTAGATTACACATGCTAGAGTACATATGATAGATTACACATGCTAGATTGCACATGCTAGTTTACATATGCTAGATTACACATGCTAGAGCACATATGATAGATTACACATAATAGAGTACATATGATATATTACACATGCTAGAGTACATATGGTAGATTACATATGCTAGAATGCACATATGCTAGATTGCACATGTTAGAGTACATATGCTAGATTACAGGTGCTAGATTACACATGCTAGTGTACATATGATAGATTACACATGCTAGAGTACATATGGTAGATTACACATGCTAGAGTACATATGATATCTTACACATGCTAGATTGCACATGCTAGTGTACATATGATAGATTACACATGCTAGAGTACATATGGTAGATTTCACATGCTAGTGTACATATGCTAGATTACACATGTTAGTGTACATATGCTAGATTACATGTGCTAGTTTGCACATGCTAGAGTACATTTGCTAGATTACAGGTGCTAGATTACACATGAAAGTGTACATATGATAGATTACACATGCTAGAGTACATATGATAGATTACACATGCTAGAGTACATATAGTGGATTACACATGCTAGAGTACATATGCTAGATTACACATGCTAGAGTACATATGATAGATTACACACACTAGAGTACATATGGTAGATTACACATGCTAGATTGCACATGCTAGTTTACATATGCTAGATTACACATGCTAGAGCACATATGATAGATTACACATAATAGAGTACATATGATATATTACACATGCTAGAGTACATATGGTAGATTACATATGCTAGAATGCACATATGCTAGATTGCACATGTTAGAGTACATATGTTAGATTACAGGTGCTAGATTACACATGCTAGTGTACATATGATAGATTACACATGCTAGATTGCATATGATAGATTACACATGCTAGAGTACATATGGTAGATTACACATGCTAGAGTGCATATGATAGATTACACATGCTAGAGTACATATGGTAGATTACACATGCTAGAGTACATATGGTAGATTACACATGCTAGAGTACATATGATAGATTACACATGCTAGTGTACATGTGATAGATTACACATGCTAGAATACATATGGTATAGAGTACATATGCTAGATTACAGGTGCTAGATTACACATGAAAGTGTACATATGATAGATTACACATGCTAGAGTACATATAGTGGATTACACATGCTAGAGTACATATGCTAGATTACACATGCTAGAGTACATATGATAGATTACACATGCTAGAGTACATATGGTAGATTACACATGCTAGATTGCACATGCTAGAGTACATATGGTAGTTTACACATGCTAAAGGACATATGGTTGATTACACATGCTAGAGTACAGATGATAAATTACACATGCTAAATTACAAATGGTAGATTACACATGCTAGAGTACATATGATAGATTACACATGCTAGATTACACATGCTAGAGTACATATGGTAGATTACACATGCTAGAGTACATATGATAGATTACACACGCTAGAGTACATATGGTAGATTACACATGCTAGATTGCACATGCTAGTTTACATATGCTAGATTACACATGCTAGAGCACATATGATAGATTACATATGCTAGAATGCACATATGCTAGATTGCACATGCTAGAGTACATATGCTAGATTACAGGTGCTAGATTACACATGCTAGTGTACATATGATAGATTACACATGCTAGATTGCACATGCTAGTGTACATATGATAGATTGCACATGCTAGAGTACATATGATAGATTACACATGCTAGAGTACATATGGTAGATTACATATGCTAGAATGCACATATGCTAGATTGCTCATGCTAGAGTACATATGCTAGATTACAGGTGCTAGATTACACATGCTAGTGTACATATGATAGATTACACATGCTAGATTGCACATGCTAGTGTACATATGATAGATTGCACATGCTAGAGTACATATGATAGATTACACATGCTAGAGTGCATATGATAGATTAGACATGCTAGAGTACATATGGTAGATTACACATGCTAGAGTACATATGATAGATTACACATGCTAGATTGCACATGCTAGTGTACATATGATAGATTGCATATGCTAGAGTACATATGATAGATTACACATGCTAGAGTACATATGATAGTTTACACATGTTAGAATACATATGGTAGATTACACATGCTAGAGTACATATGATAGATTACACATGCTAGAGTACATATGGTAGATTACACATGCTTTATTACACATGCTAGAGTATATTTGGTAGAATGCACATGCTAAATTACACATGCTAGAGTACATATGGTTGAATACACATGGTAGAGTACATATGGTAGATTACACATGCTAGAGTACGTATGGTAGATTACACATGCTAGATTTCACATGCTAGAGTACATACAGTAGATTACACATGCTAGAGTACATATGATAGATTATACATGCTAGAGAAGATATGGTAGATTACATATGCTAGATTTCACATGCTAGAGTACATACGGTAGATTACACATGCTAGAGTACATACGGTAGATTACACATGCTAGAGTACATATGGTAGATTACACATGGTAGAGTACATATGGTAGATTACACATGATAGAGTACATATGGTAGATTACACATGCTATAGTACATATGATAGATTATGCATGCTAGAGTACATATGGTAGATTACACGTGCTAGTGTACATATGCTAGATTATATGTGCTAGATTGAACATGCTAGAGTACATATGATAGATTACACATGCTAGAGTACATATGGTAGATTACACATGCTAGATTGCACATGCTAGTGTACATATGCTAGAGTACACATGCTAGATTTCACATGCTAGTGTACATATGCTAGATTACAGGCGCTAGATTACACATGCTAGTGTACATATGCTAGATTACACATGCTAGATTGCACATGCTAGAGTACATATGCTAGATTACAGGTGCTAGATTACACATGATAGAATACATATGATGTAGATTATGATGTGCAGGGTTTAACCCACTCTGCATTCTTTACCAGTTTGTCACAGAAACGGTTAACCAATCGTTTTCACCTTAACCAGTTTGTCTCAGTCTAGCCACTCGAGGCAAGCCTATGACTTAGTTCAGTGGGTGCAAGAGCTAACAAACACTATCTCGCCGGTACTAGACCCAGAAAATGCCCAAACTCCCCAATAATGCAACCCACACTAAACTATCTCTGCTGCCACCACTTTAAGATTATTATATGTGAACTTCTAATTAAAAAACAAGACTGACAGATTAAAATCCCAAAAACACAATTTGGCAAAAATCTAAAAACACGATACTGTTATTACTAGTTGATAACTTGGTATAAATATTAGACAAAGGCAAAAATGTACATTTATTTTGAACAAAAGAGTCACAGTGCATTTAGATGAAAAAAAAGGAGTTAATAAACACAATTGCACAAGATAAAACAGTTTTAGAAAAAATTAACAAAACCTATAACTTTACCAGAATAGCCTCTGTTCCAGGGAGATGGCAAAGATTTGCAAGATTACACGTGCTAGATCTCACATGCTAGATTACAGGTGCTAGATTACACGTGCTAGAGTACACATGCTACATTTCATGTGCTAGATTATACATGCTAGAGTACACATGCTACATTTCATGTGCTAGATTACACATGCTAGAGTACACATGCTAGATTACATGTGTTAGAGTACATATGATACATTTTATGTGCTACATTTCATGTGCTAGATTACAAATGCTAAATTACACATGCAAGATTAGATTTGCTAGATCTCACATGCTAGATTACACATTCTAGATCTCACATGCTAGATTACACATGCTAGAGTGCACATGCTACATTACATGTGCTAGATTACACATGTTAGAGTACACATGCTACATTTCATGTGCTAGATTACAGATGCTAGATTACACATGCTACATTTCATGTGCTAGATCTCACATGCTAGATTACAAATGCTAGATCTCATATACTAGATTACGGGGTGCTAGATCTCACATGCTAGATTACACGTGCTACATTACACATGCTGCATTTCATGTGCTAGATTACACGTGCAAGATTACACATGCTACATTTCATGTGCTAGATTACACATGCTACAGTACCCATGCTAGATTACACGTGCTACATTACACATGCTACATTTCATGTGCTAGATTACACATGCTAGAATTAACATGCTACATTTCATGTGCTAGATTACACGTGCAAGATTACACATGCTACATTTCATGTGCTAGATTACACATGCTACAGTACACATGCTAGATTACATGTGCTACATTACACATGCTACATTTCATGTGCTAGATTACACATGCTAGAATTAACATGCTACATTTCATGTGCTAGATTACACGTGCAAGATTACACATGCTACATTTCATGAGCTAGATTACACATGCTAGAGTTCACATGCTACATTTCATGTGCTAGATTACACGTGCAAGATTACACGTGCAAGATTACACGTGCTACATTTCATGTGCTAGATTACACGTGCTACATTTCATGTGCTCGATTACATGTGCAAGATTACACATGCTAATGTACATATGCTATATTACACATGCTAGAATTAACATGCTACATTTCATGTGCTAGATTACACGTGCAAGATTACACATGCTACATTTCATGTGCTAGATTACACATGCTAGAGTTCACATGCTACATTTAATGTGCTAGATTACACATGCTAGAGTACAAATGCTAGATTACACGTGCTACATTTCATGTGCTAGATTACACGTGCTACATTTCATGTGCTCGATTACATGTGCAAGATTACACATGCTAATGTACATATGCTATATTATACATGCTAGATTGCACATGCTAGAGTACATACGATAGATTACACATGCTAGAGTACATATGGTAGATTACAAATGCTAGATTACACATGCTAGAGTACATATGATAGATTACACATGCTAGATTACACATGCTAGAGTACATATGGTAGATTACACATGCTAGAGTACATATGATAGATTACACACGCTAGAGTACATATGGTAGATTACACATGCTAGATTGCACATGCTAGTTTACATATGCTAGATTACACATGCTACATTTCATGTGCTAGATTACACGTGCTACATTTCATGTGCTCGATTACATGTGCAAGATTACACATGCTAATGTACATATGCTATATTATACATGCTAGATTACACATGCTAGAGTACATATGATAGATTACACATGCTAGAGTACATATGGTAGATTACACATGCTAGTGTACATATGATAGATTACACATGCTAGATTGCACATGTTAGTGTACATATGCTAGATTACATGTGCTAGATTGCACATGCTAGAGTACATATGCTAGATTACAGGTGCTAGATTACACATGAAAGTGTACATATGATAGATTGCACATGCTAGTGTACATATGCTAGATTATACATGCTAGTGTACATATGATAGATTGCACATGCTAGAGTACATATGCTAGATTACAGGTGCTAGATTACACATGCTAGAGTACATATGGTAGATTATACATGCTAGAGTACATATGATAGATTACACATGCTAGAGTACACATGATAGAGTACATACGCTAGATTGCACATGCTAGAGTACATATGATAGATTACAAATGCTAGAGTACATATTGTAGATTACACATGCTAGAGTACATATGATAGAGTACACATGCTAGAGTACATATGGTAGTTTACACATGCTAGATTGCACATGCTAGTGTACATATGCTAGATTACACATGCTAGATTGCACATGCTAGTGTACATATGCTAGATTGCACATGATAGAGTACATATGCTAGATTACAGGTGCTAGATTACACATGCTAGAGTACATATGGTAGATTACACATGCTAGATTACACATGCTAGATTACATATGATAGAGTACACATGCTAGAGTACATATGATAGAGTGCACATGCTAGAGTACATATGCTAGATTACAGGTGCTAGATTACACATGATAGTGTACATATGATAGATTGCACATGCTAGTGTACATATGCTAGATTATACATGATAGTGTACATATGATAGATTGCACATGCTAGAGTACATATGCTAGATTACAGGTGCTAGATTACACGTGCTAGAGTACACATGCTACATTTCATGTGCTAGATTACATGTGATAGAGTACACGTGCTAGAGTACACCTGCTATATTTCATGTGCTAGATTACACATGCTAGAGTACACATGCTAAATTACACGTGCTGCATTTCATGTGCTAGATTACATGTGCTAGAGTACACATGCTACATTTAATGTGCTAGATTACATGTGATAGAGTAAACATGCTAGAGTACACGTGCTAGATTTTATGTGCAAGATTACACATGCTAGAGTACACATGCTACATTTCATGTGCTAGATAAAACGTGCAGGATTACACATGCTACATTTCATGTACTAGATTACATGTGCTAGACTACACATGCTACATTTAATGTGCTAGATTACACGTGCTAGAGTACGCATGCTACATTTTATGTGCTAGATTACACGTGCTATAGTACACATGCTAGATTATATGTGCTATATTTCATGTGCTAGATTACACATGCAAGATTACACATGCTACATTTCATGTGCTAGATTACACGTGCTAGAGTACACGTGCTAGATTACACGTGCTAGAGTACACGTGCTAGGTTACACGTGCTAGATTACATATGCTACATTTCATGTGATAGATTTCATGTGCTAGATTACACATGCTAGATTACACGTGCTATATTTCAAGTGCTAGATTTCAGGTGCAAGATTGCACATGCTGTATTTCATGTGCTAGATTACACGTGCTAGAGTACACATGCTACATTTCATGTGCTAGATTACACGTGCTAGAGTACACATGCTACATTTTATGTGCTAGATTTCACGCTCTATAGTACACATGCTAGATTACATGTGCTACATTTAATGTGCTAGATTACACATACTAGATTACACGTGCAAGATTACACATGCTAGGACTCATTTGCTAGATTACACGTGCTAGATTACATGTGCAAGATTACACATGCTACATTTCATGTGCTATATTACACGTGCTAGAGTACACATGCTACATTTCATGTGCTAGATTACACATGCTAGAGTATACATGCTACATTTTATGTGCTAGATTACACGTGCTATAGTACACATGCTAGATTACACATGCTACATTTCATGTGCTAGATTACACGTGCTAGAGTACAAATGCTAGATTAAACATGCTACAATTCATGTGCTAGATTACACATGCTAGATTACACATGCTACATTTTATGTGCTAGATTACACGTGCTAGATTACACATGCTACATTACATGTGCTAGATTACATGTGCTACATTACACATGCTACATTTCATGTGCTAGATTACATGTGCTAGAGTACACGTGCTAGAGTACACCGGCTATATTTCATGTGCTAGATAACACATGCTAGAGTACACATGCTAAATTACATGTGCTGCATTTCATGTGCTAGATTACACATGCTAGAGTACACATGCTACATTTAATGTGCTAGATTACATGTGATAGAGTACACATGCTAGAGTACACATGCTAGATTTTATGTGCAAGATTACACATGTTAGAGTACACATGCTACATTTCATATGCTAGATAAAACGTGCAAGATTACACATGCTACATTTCATGTGCTAGATTACATGTGCTAGATTACACGTGCTAGAGTACACATGCTAGATTGCACCTGCTACATTTCATGTGCTAGATTACACGTGCTAGATTGCACCTGCTACATTTCATGTGCTAGATTACACGTGCTAGAGTACATATGCTACATTTCATGTGCTAGATTACACGTGCAAGATTACATATGCTACATTTCATGTGCTAGATTACACATGCTAGAATAAACATGATACATTTCATGTGCTAGATGACATGTGCTAGATTACGCATGCTACATTTCATGTGCTAGATTACACGTGCTAGATTACCTGTGCAAGATTACAGATGCTAGATTTCACATGCTATATTACAGATGCTAGATTGCACATGCTGTATTACAGATGCTATATTACAGATGCTAGATTTCACATGCTATATTACAGATGCTAGATTGAAGATGCTAGATTTCACATGCTATATTACAGATGCTATATTACAGATGCTAGATTACAGATGCTAGATTTCACATGCTATATTACAGATGCTAGATTGCAGATGCTAGATTTTACATGCTATATTACAGATGCTAGATTTTACATGCTATATTACAGATGTTAGATTGCAGATGCTATATTACAGATGCTAGATTACAGATGCTAGATTTCACATGCTATATTACAGATGCTAGATTGCACATGCTATATTACAGATGCTAGATTGCAGATGCTATATTACAGATGCTAGATTACAGATGCTAGATTTCACATGCTATATTACAGATGCTAGATTTCACATGCTATATTACAGATGCTAGATTGCACATGCTAGATTACAGATGCTAGATTACAGATGCTAGATTTCACATGCTATATTACAGATGCTAGATTGCAGATGCTAGATTTTACATGCTATATTACAGATGCTAGATTGCACATGCTAGATTACAGATGCTAGATTACAGATGCTAGATTTCACATGCTATATTACAGATGCTAGATTGCAGATGCTAGATTTTACATGCTATATTACAGATGCTAGATTGCAGATGCTATATTACACATGCTAGATTTCACATGCTAGATTACAGATGCTAGATCTCACATCCTAGATTTCACATGCTAGATTACCAATGCTAGATCACAGATGTTAGATTTCACATGCTAGATTACATGTGCTAGATCACATGTGCTAGATCACAGATGCTAGATTACACGTGCTAGATTACAGATGCTAGATTTCACATGCTAGACTGACAGGCAAGCAAGTGTACAATTTCCCAATCAGTTGCTCTCTAGACTAAAAGATCAGCACCGGGATTTTGTTAACATGAAAAATATTGCAAATGGTTTTTTAAGCCCCATAATAGTTTTTTTTCTCTCTAAAATGCTCTTTGCATTGCAACAAAATCTGTTTGTTTTCTTTAACAAATATTGAACTATTTATATTGATTTTATTTTTTATGACTCTAATAGAAAACTATAATTTGTGGGTGGCAGTTGATGAATTATACACCAGTACAGATTTCTATATTTCATTCTAGGTATGACTGCCACTACAGTTTTATGAAGAATGGGATAACAATTTTACAGTTTTACAAATTGGTGGATAGAGCCATATGTTTTAATTTTCTTTTTGTGCTTTGTCCTTAAATAAACTAGTCACTGGTAAAGTTATTTAAGGTCACAGGATTATTTTATATTTTACAAACTAGAATGCCAGTTTGAGCAGTAAAATAATATACAGTGGGGTGCTTTGTTTAAACAGTTTATAGTTCACATGACCTTGGGTAGCTTTTCAAGAATATATCTAATAAATTCAATTGCCAAAGTCATTGTCATGCAATTTTATTCCCACGAGAAAAGAACAATGGTAGCTGATATTTTAGAATTATTACTGATATTAATGATACATTCAAGTTTTTTTTTTTAAACTTAGGTTGTAAAATGTAGGAAAATGCAAACGTATGTACTGAAGATTCATTAATGTACAATCTGGGTATTAAACTCAGAGAAAGACATAGGCTAAGTGATTCCTCCTTCCTTTATTATTTGTACAGTTTGAGCTTACACACTAGTGTAGTGACTGTGTGGGCATGTTATGTGGTTTCTGCGTGTGCTGAAAGAACCACAATGAAAATGCATAGGACAGCTTAGTATGGCTTGGCAAAAAAACTGCTGCTAATAACCACCCTCTTACTTTCACTGGTAACTAATCAGACAACTTCCTGCAAGTTCTCATTAGTCATCACATCAGCACTGCCCAGTATGATGGGGTCCTGTTCTAAAATGATCCTTACCAATGCCACACCTAGACAGTGGTCTAATGTCTGACTCAACATACAACCACGTCTGACCACTCCTATACAGTCTTCATGCCTTTACACTTTATAATCATTTAAACTTTAAAGTTACATTCAAGGGTAAAAATAAAATACTGTAATCTGTTAAGAGTATTTTATTTTTTGAATAGCTTCCCTTCTTTAATATGTGTTTAACTGATTCAAAAGGGTTTTACACCTAGTCAAAGGTTTACTCCTGAAACATTACCATTCTGCTTGAGATGATGGTACAGCCAGTGGTTGGAACATACACATGTATTCCTGCTCCTGATTGGCTCATTAGCTGTATCCTGCATGCTCTTATGTATTTAACCAATTTGCAGAGGTTAAATACAAAGTAAAAGGGAAAATAATTTGATAAAAATAAAATGCACTAGTGAAATAGCATTTTAGATTTATACAAAAATGTTGTTTATCCCTAAAAAAAATCATTGCAATATGTATTATTCATCTATTTAAATGGATTTTTTTTACACATTTGTGCAGTGTCTATTACTTCCTGTCACAGCCCTACAAGGAGGAGGGGGCATCTGCAGGAAGGTTTATCTTAGCCTTATGTCATAATGCATCTAGGGGCTACACTGAGAAATTCTAAGTGATCATTTTGCAAGAAAACAAGTAAGTTATTTGCTGTTCTTTTACACAATCCATTTTTTTAATGTCTACTTTGATTTAATATATTTGTTTTGACCATAGAAATAAAAATATATAGAGGGCACCCTTGTAAAATAAAGTAATATGTGCAATTATGATTAAAAATAATATAAGTAGATAGGAACCAATAGGATAATATATACAGTTATAATTATGACTACAATAGTGGATTTTGACTGGTGGCAAATGTAATCATACACCGTCTTAGTAGAAATAGACAAATAACATAAGGACAATAATGTGTTAAAAAGTGAACTCAGTAGAAAAATTCTACTACCAACACACAAAAAATAAATATCAGGGTGCAAAATGTCCATATATAGCTATTGTATGGTGTCAATATTGAAGGATGGCAAGTCCAGAAGGCAGCTATCTGTAGGGGATCAAGGCCGCGATCCAAAGTCAGTAATCTGTAAAGGATAGAGAAGGACAGAAGTGCCACATGGCCTAATACTGAGAGATAAAAATCAGAATAATGGAGGTGATGGTTTCACTCGCATGTACTCAGACACCCCTGGTGGTGTGGAAGGAGCAGTCTAGGATCAATAACAGTCACCCAGAAGACTGGCCTCCGATCAGAGTTTAGTAATCTGTGTAGAGGATAATATAAAACACAAAGGGTGCCTATATGGCCTAGTACTGTAGATACACAATGAGTGGTGGAAATATATGAAATTCCCTCACAATAGGTGGAGCACCTCCTTTGGTGCTGCAGAGGCAAGCTGGGATCAATATGGTCACCCAGTAGACTTAAACTCCAGCAGTTCAGGAACTCACAGTTGTCCAAAAACCAGATTGGTAGGAAAATGGAGTAGACTATAAACAGGCAGCAAGTGGAAAGTAATAACTTACTTTATTAAAAATTAAAATAAATAGCAACGCATTTCTCAGCCACCAGTGGCTGTTTCATCAGTGCTCCACCTATTGTGAGTGAATTTCATATATTTCCACCACTCATTGTGTATCTACAGTACTAGGCCATATAGGCACCCTTTGTCTTTATATTATCCTCTACAGATTACTAAACTCTGATCGGAGGCCAGTCTTCTGGGTGACTGTTATTGATCCTAGACTGCTCCTTCCACACCACCAGGGGTGTCTGAGTACATGCGAGTGAAACCATCACCTCCATTATTCTGATTTTTATCTCTCAGTATTAGGCCATGTGGTGCTTCTGTCTTTCTCTATCCATTGTTTTGACCATAGGAGCACTATTTAAAGGGACATGAAACCCAACAATTTTCTTTTATAATTCAGATAGAGCATAAAATAAAAAACTATTTTTCAATTTACTTCTATTATCAATTTTACTTCATTATTTTGCTATCCTTTATTGAAGGAAAAGCAATGCACTACCAATCAAAATAGACATTTTTGTGCAGCCACCAATCAGCAGCTAGCTCCCAGCTCCTGAGCCTACCTAAGTATACTTTTCAGCAAAGGATACCAAGAGAACTAAGCAAATTAGATAATAGAAGTAAATTGGAAAGTTGTTTAAAATTATATGCTCTATTAAGAAAGAAAAAATATTGGGTTCCATGTATCTTTAATGGAGACAAAAACTTTATACTTATATTTTCAGTATTTAAAAAGTAATAAACATTATACATGTGCATTTGCTTTCAGACAAATTAGTATTAAACCAAATTTATATCTGTTCGGTGATTTGTCTGAAAAACGAATCACTGAATATAATAGCGAATGAGAGGAATATGTGAATCAATTGATTTGTTTGTTTAATTTATAACCATACCAAGGGGCAGGAAAGGGAGAATGAGCTGATACATTTGGCTAATCAGCTTTGTTTACAAAGATGCACAGGGGGGGGTCTGTTCATTCATGTGTCAAATTTCTCCTGTCCAATCCCGCCATTGTATTATTAATTATTGATGCTAGGTATAGCCAGTCATGCACTAAATGTTGATTTTAGTCATACAGGCTTGTTCAATCAAGCCTTAAAGGGATACTAAACCCATTTTTTTTTTAATTTTATGATTCAGATAGAGCATTCAATTGTAAGCAACTTTATAATTTACTCCTATTATCTGTTCTCTTGCTATCTTTATTTGAAAAGCAAGAATGTAAAGCTTAGGAGCAAGCCCATTTTTGATTCAGGACCCTGGGTAGCTCTTATTGGTGGCTACATTTGGTCACCAATCAGCAAGCACTACCCAGGTGCTGAACCAAAAAAAGTGTGTTTAGTATCCCTTTAATCTATCATTGGGAGGTGGGAGACTAGGGAATCACATTTTCAATCACTTTGAGTAGAGCTTTTGTAAAGTGCAGTTGTGTGCTCCTGGAGTGTTCAAGTCATTTGAAATCTCTTTGTTCCCCTCAAAGAATATTTTACCAAATTGCCAGTATGTAACTTTTTAGACTTACTCCCAAATTTACACAAATTTGGAAGATGTAATTATCATGTGCTTTATCTATGCAAGGATAAAGGGACAAAAATTTGGAGAAAGCTATAGTAAGTTTTATAAAAGTGACATCCGGTGATAAAAAGACCTTCTGTTTATAATGTATCTTCTCTTAGACTGCGCTGTTGTTGGTTATATAAAATTATTCATAAAATTAGTTAGTTATATGTTGTGTTAGCATTAAAAGATAGGCTGTTTAAGTTGTTTAAATTCTACAATATAAGATTTTTTGCTAAAAATGTGTTGTATATTTTGCTTTTCATTCTAAACAATGGGAACAAATATACGGCTAGATTACGAGTCTTGCATTATGAGTAAAAAAGCAGCGTTAAGGCTCATAACGCTGCTTTTTTACTACCGCTGCTATTACGAGTCTTGTAGGTACAGCTGTCCCGCACACTTTTTTGGCCTTACCGCAAATCAACTTACGCAAATTGCGTATAGTCTTTTTTCTATGGGACTTCCATAGCGCCGGTATTACGAGCTTGTCCTGGGAGGCCAAAAAGTGAGCGGTACAGCCTACCCGGTCAAGATTCATACCGCATTGTAAAGTCAATAGTTATGAGTTTTACACTACAAAGCTGTAGCATAAAACTCATAACTAAAGTGCTAAAAAGTACCCTAACACCCATAAACTACCTATTAACCCCTAAACCAAGGCCCTCCCACATCGCAAACACTAAAATAAAATTATTAACCCCTAATCTGCTGCTCCGGACATCGCCACCACTATAATAAACATATTAACCCCTAAACCGTCGCACTCCCGCCTTGCAAACATTAGTTAAATATTATTAACCCTTAATCTGCTGTCCCTAACATCGCCGCCACCTACCTACATTTATTAACCCCTAAACCTCGCTGCCACAATATTATATTTATTAACCCCTAAATCTAAGTCTAACCCTAACACCCCCTAACTTAAATATAATTTAAATAAATCTAAATACAAATTGCTATCATTACCTAAATAATTCCTATTTAAAATTAAATACTTACCTATAAAATAAAACCTAAACTAGCTACAATATAACTAATAGTTACATTGTAGCTAGCTTAGGGTTTATTTTTATTTTACAGGCAAGTTTGTATTTATTTTAACTAGGTAGAATAGTTACTAAATAGTTATTAACTATTTACTAATTACCTAGCTAAAATAAATACAAATTGACCTGTAAAATAAAACCTAACCTAAGTTACACTAACACCTAACACTACACTACAATTAAATAAATTCCCTAAATTAAATACAATTAACTAAATTAAATAAAATTAGCTAAATTACCAAAAAAACAAACACTAAATTACAGAAAATAAAAAGCAAATCACAAGATCTTTAAACTAATTACACCTAATCTAATAGCCCTATCAAAATAAAAAAAAGCCCACCCAAAATAAAAAAAGCCTAACCTAAACTAAACTATCAATAGCCCTTAAAAGGGCCTTTTGCGGGGCATTGCCCCAAAGTAATCAACTCTTTTACCTGTAAAAAAAAAATACAAACAACCCCCCAACAGTAAAACCCACCACCCACACAACCAACCCCCCAAATAAAACCCTAACTAAAAAACCTAAGCTCCTCATTGCCCTGAAAAGGGCATTTGGATTGGCATTGCCCTTAAAAGGGCATTAAGCTCTATTGTGGCCCAAAGCCCTAACCTAAAAAGAACCCCCACCCAATACACCCTTAAAAAATCCTAACACTAACCCGCTGAAGATCCACTTACCGGGATAAGTCTTCATCCAAGCAGCAAGATGTCTTCAATGAAGCCGGCAGAAGTGGTCCTTCAGACGGGCAGAAGTGGTCCTCCAGATAGGCAGAAGTCTTCACCCAGACGGCATCTTCTATCTTCATCCATCCGGCGCGGAGCGGCTCCATCTTCAAGGCATCTGGCGCGGAGCATCCTCTTCTTCCGATGTCTTCTTCTGGAATGACGGTACCATTAAGTGACATCATCCAAGATGGCGTCCCTTAGATACCGATTGGCTGATAGAATTCTATCAGCCAATCGGAATTAAGGTTGAAAAAATCCTTTTGGCTGATGCAATCAGCCAATAAGATTAAACTTCAATCCTATTGGCTGATCCAATCAGCCAATAGGATTGAGCTCGCATTCTATTGGCTGTTCCAATAGAATGCACATCTCTAATATACATCTGCATATTATTCTCAGACAAAGTTTTGCAATAAATACATCATTCTACCTAGGATTTACTTTTTAAGGACCCTTTAAAGGGAGAATGTACTCAAAAATCAGTCTTCCTTATGAAAGAGCAGAATCAAAACATGTTGCACATATGTATATAGACACACATGAAAAAGTATAACACTGTAAACGAAAGCACTCTCAGGACTTCTCAATAGTGGGTAAAAAAACAGTGTTTATTAACGTTTCGGGGTTCACACAGACCCTGATGAAGGGGTCTGTGTGAACCCGAAACGTTAATAAACACTGTTTTTTTGACCCACTATTGAGAAGTCCTGAGAGTGCTTTCGTTTACAGTGTTTTATATATATATATATATATATATATATATATATATATATATAATATATATATATACCGTATATATATTTATATATATATATATATATATATATGTAATATATATATATATATATATATATATAAATATATATATATATATATATATATATATATAAATATGTATATATAATTTGCATGGAAAAATATGAATTCAAATCTGTTCAAATTGAATTTAAAACTAACATAGTTATATCAATTATGTACCTCTTTCAAGAGCTCATTGGCTATTGGCTGATAGACTTTTCTAGCTACAGCTGATTGGTTAATTGGTACTTCTACACTGCTAATGCTCAAGTGAATAAGTGCACAATTGATATTTGTATGATAGTTGAAATTTACACAGATTTTACTTCATATCTATTGTGCAATATAAATGTTAATAACATTGAGCAGCAGAACATATTTCAGTAGAATGTTCCTTTAAGTGATAATATGCAGTTGTCAAGTACCCAATTGCTCTCAGACGCACATACTTTACCAGGCGCACTCACTTGACAAGTGCACGTAGTGCAAACATAATCTGTCAGACACACATGCTCATGACGACAATGTATCAGATGTAAAGAATTCTGGGAATGTGATTCACAAACTTGCACTACTTTTATATACATATTTTATGTTTTAGCTAAATTTTAAATATTATAGTATTTTAGAAACAGTACTAGAAATGGATATTTTAACTGTGCAGCAGAGTATTCATCTTGGTATAGGATTACTGAGCAAACCACATGTATGACCCGCTGTCCTGTGAATACGGAAAGGTAGGGGAGACAGAACTTGGTTTGGTGCAGTCAGACAGACTTTACTGATGCTCTGTGTTGTGTAAAGCTGTGTATGGGCCTGACATTGCATAAGTGTGTGTGCTGTTTTCAGTTTATGACGGTTGCCAAGGGATGGATACAGTCTGTAAAAGTAACCTGACACCACCATACTGCTGCAAAGCTGCCTATAAAACTCTTATACTGTGTATGTTCAAAATACGTCTATGCAACAGTTATTGAATACTCTTAACCCCTTCCCAACCAGCGACATACCCTGTATGTCATGGTTGTTAAGGGGTTAAAGGACATTTTATTTAACCAACTAAAGAAACTAAAATGTAACTGATATGTTAAAGTACAAACTAAACTTTAGCTAAATACAAAAATAAGGTACGAAATACTTAATGGATGCTGTATGTTCACATTAGATTAAATGCATTAACCGGACAATAGAGTATATCAGCAGGCTGTCTAGTAAAATCAATACAAAAATACTGGACACTATTTTTTTTATAGTCTCCAGAGTGTCAGCTAAATTTGAAAGGGCCCCTATTACTCCAAAGCATTACAAATATGGACGGCAAAGAAGCGACATTGTGCATATTCTACTCTATGTGTAACTGGCAGCCAGAGATGGTAAAAAATAATCCTTTTTCGTTTGTGTTTCTAGTCTTGGAGAGTGTTAAATACTGACTTGTGTGCGTTATGTGTAGCAACTGCGGTAAAATCTCTGCTCAATGTGTTTTCCGCTGGAAACTATGGGGGTGTAAAAACACTGCTCTTTGTGTGCTACTGGCAGTAAGAGGTGGTAAAATCACTGTTGTGTGCTGCGACAGTCAAAGAGGTAAAATTATTGTTTGTTACTGGCAGCCAAGGGGATCAAATCACTGCTCAGGTGGGTTCTAAAGTCTAAGAGCTTTAGAGAAGGGCCATATTGTGTGACTCAGTCACCTACAGGTTGACCAGTATTTTATAGAGGACAGTTGGCAACTCTAGGTAGCCACCACTCACATTATTAGCTTACCATAGGCCTCTGATTTGCTGTAAAGTCCACAGGGGACGGACTGAGGGCTGCAAGAACAGGTCATTTTCATATAAAATATGCATGGAAAAAAGTATGCTTTAAATGCTTCCCCCTAACATAGCCACTCTAGGGAATTTAAAGTGATGCATTAAAGTTAATGAATCATTACAATATCCCTTTAAACAGGGCCGGACTGGGAATAAAAAGCAGCCCTGGAAACCAGCCCTATATTTCTCAAAGGGGATTATTGGGGTACTCCATCCCCCAATAGTTTTTTCAGAATTATATTATATTTGTATTTTTAAAAAAAGTGCAATGTTGTTATTATATAGGCACCCTATAGCCCAATTCAATCCATTAATCACCACTTTATATTGTAGCTTTCCAGCCCCAGCTGCTGCAGCCCACTGGGAAATCTCCTGGTATCCTGGTAGGTCAATCCAGTCTTGCCTTTAAAGTACCTCAGATATGATTGGGATGATTGACACCCCCTGCTAGCGGCCGATTGGCTGCAAATCTGCAGGGGGTGGCACTGTGCAAGCATTTCACCATAATAGCTTGTGCAATGTTAAATGCCGACAGTGTTTTGCTGTCAGCATTTAGCGATGCAGGGCAGACATGATACGCTACAGCGAATCATGTCCCCCCAGGGTTTAATAAATCTACCCCCATGACTTTAAAATTCTGTCAATTATCAGTTAGCACCCAGGTATGCTTTTCAACATAGAATACCATGAGTAAATGTTATAATTGAAGTAAATTGAAAAGTCTATTAACACTGCCTGCTTGATCTGAACAAAAAAAAACAAAAAAAAGTTTCATTTTTATGTCCCTTTAAGTTCTAGAAGAATGTAGGTTTTTATTTTGGGTCTAACAATATAAGTTAATAGCATGTGTGCAATTAAAGGGTTACTAAAGTCAAAATTAAAGTTTTATGATTCAGATAAAGTTTAATTATCAAAATATGCACATTTTTTTATATGTACACTTTCTGAGGCTCCAGCTGCTACTGAGCATGTGCAAAAGTGCACAGTTTATGCGTATATGCATTTTGTAATTGACTGATAGCTGTCACATGGTACAGGGTGTAAGGTGAGGGGAGGTGTCTGGAACTCAGTATTTAGGAATAACAACCAAAAACAAGGAAGTATTTCTAGAGTAACCTTTACTGAAGGAATGATATGCAGAAGCAGATTAATCAAATAAGAGAACAGAGCTGTACCAGAACAAATCTTACAATGCAATTTTAAACTAAGTCTCTCAACAAGCACAGAACTCAGTGAGTACTGTTGGTGAGGTATATTGTGAAATGTCCAGAAACAAAATAGCATATAAAAGTAGGTACAAGATTCAGTTGAAGAATAAGTATTACAACAGGGGTCTTTGGTCTCAGCGGCAGTATAAGCATACCCAAGTATGTCAGCAGAGGTCTTTGGTCTCAGCAGTAGTAGAAGTATACAACAGTATTACAACAGGAGTCTTTGGTCTCAGCGGCAGTATAAGCATACCCAAGTATGTCAGCAGAGGTCTTTGGTCTCAGCAGTAGTAGAAGCATACAACAGTATTACAACAGGGGTCTTTGGTCTCAGCGGCAGTATAAGCATACCCAAGTATGTCAGCAGAGGTCTTTGGTCTCAGCAGTAGTAGAAGCATACAACAGTATTACAACAGGGGTCTTTGGTCTCAGAGGCAGTATAAGCATACCCAAGTATGTCAGCAGAGGTCTTTGGTCTCAGCAGTAGTAGAAGCATACATCAGTATTACAACAGGGGGTCTTTGGTCTCAGAGGCAGTATAAGCATACCCAAATATGTCAGCAGAGGTCTTTGGTCTCAGCAGTAGTAGAAGCATACATCAGTATTACAACAGGGGGTCTTTGGTCTCAGCGGCAGTATAAGCATACCCAAATATGTCAGCAGAGGTCTTTGGTCTCAGCAGTAGTAGAAGCATACATCAGTATTACAACAGGGGTCTTTGGTCTCAGAGGCAGTATAAGCATACCCAAGTATGTCAGCAGAGGTCTTTGGTCTCAGCAGTAGTAGAAGCATACATCAGTATTACAACAGGGGGTCTTTGGTCTCAGCGGCAGTATAAGCATACCCAAGTATGTCAGCAGAGGTCTTTGGTCTCAGCAGTAGTAGAAGCATACAACAGTATTACAACAGGGGTCTTTGGTCTCAGCGGCAGTATAAGCATACCCAAGTATGCAGCAGAGGTCTTTGGTCTCAGCAGTAGTAGAAGCATACAACAGTATTACAACAGGGGTCTTTGATCTCAGCGGCAGTATAAGCATACCCAAATATGTCAGCAAAGGTCTTTGGTATCAACAGTAGTAGAAGCATACATCAGTAATTCAACAGGGGTCTTTGGTCTCAGAGGCAGTATAAGCATACCCAAATATGTCAGCAGAGGTCTTTGGTCTCAGCAGTAGTAGAAGCATACATCAGTATTACAACAGGGGTCTTTAGTCCTAGCGGCAGTATAAGCATACCCAAGTATGTCAGCAGAGGTCTTTGGTCTCAGCAGTAGTAGAAGCATACAACAGTATTACAACAGGGGTCTTTGGTCTCAGCGGCAGTATAAGCATACCCAAATATGTCAGCAAAGGTCTTTGGTATCAACAGTAGTAGAAGCATACATCAGTAATTCAACAGGGGTCTTTGGTCTCAGAGGCAGTATAAGCATACCCAAATATGTCAGCAGAGGTCTTTGGTCTCAGCAGTAGTAGAAGCATACATCAGTATTACAACAGGGGTCTTTAGTCCTAGCGGCAGTATAAGCATACCCAAGTATGTCAGCAGAGGTCTTTGGTCTCAGCAGTAGTAGAAGCATACAACAGTATTACAACAGGGGTCTTTGGTCTCAGCGGCAGTATAAGCATACCCAAGTATGTCAGCAGAGGTCTTTGGTCTCAGCAGTAGTAGAAGTATACAACAGTATTACAACAGGAGTCTTTGGTCCCAGCGGCAGTATAAGCATACCCAAGTATGTCAGCAGAGGTCTTTGGTCTCAGCAGTAGTAGAAGCATACAACAGTATTACAACAGGGGTCTTTGGTTTCAGCGGCAGTATAAGCATACCCAAGTATGTCAGCAGAGGTCTTTGGTCTCAGCAGTAGTAGAAGCATACAACAGTATTACAACAGGAGTCTTTGGTCCCAGCGGCAGTATAAGCATACCCAAGTATGTCAGCAGAGGTCTTTGGTCTCAGCAGTAGTAGAAGCATACATCAGTATTACAACAGGGGTCTTTGGTCTCAGCGGCAGTATAAGCATACCCAAATATGTCAGCAGAGGTCTTTGGTCTCAGCAGTAGTAGAAGCATACAACAGTATTACAACAGGAGTCTTTGGTCCCAGCGGCAGTATAAGCATACCCAAATATGTCAGCAGAGGTCTTTGGTCTCAGCAGTAGTAGAAGTATACAACAGTATTACAACAGGGGTATTTAGTTCTAGCGGCAGTATAAGCATACCCAAGTATGTCAGCAGAGGTATTTGGTCTCAGCAGTAGTAGAAGCATACAACAGTATTACATCAGGGGTCTTTAGTCCTAGCGGCAGTATAAGCATACCCAAGTATGTCAGCAGAGGTATTTGGTCTCAGAAGTAGTAGAAGCATACATCAAGGGTCTATGATTACAGCAAAGGAGCAGGAACCAGGAAAGCACCTACCAGCAGTAGTAGAAGCATACAACAGTATTACAACAGGAGTCTTTGGTCCCAGCGGCAGTATAAGCATACCCAAGTATGTCAGCAGAGGTCTTTGGTCTCAGCAGTAGTAGAAGTATACAACAGTATTACAACAGGGGTATTTAGTTCTAGCGGCAGTATAAGCATACCCAAGTATGTCAGCAGAGGTATTTGGTCTCAGCAGTAGTAGAAGCATACAACAGTATTACATCAGGGGTCTTTAGTCCTAGCGGCAGTATAAGCATACCCAAGTATGTCAGCAGAGGTATTTGGTCTCAGAAGTAGTAGAAGCATACATCAAGGGTCTATGATTACAGCAAAGGAGCAGGAACCAGGAAAGCACCTACCAAGTCAATAACTCAGTGCAGAATGAAGCACTGAGTAGCCTTTTATAGGAACTCCAACACCTGTGCCTTTCAGGTGGGAGTTCTGTAATCAGTTACTGGCCCCTTAAATCTAGGCAGCGTGCGGCCGCACGCGCCTAGAGATTCACAGCTGCTGCTGCTAGCAGACTGGTCTCAGCGGCTCTCCACGTGGGACGCTGAGACGGATAACTGGGGCCTGTCTTCACCGCAACAGCAGCCAGAGACCCAGCATTAGCCGCGACGGCGGCCAGGTAAGTCAGGAATCCTGACACTGGGGGAGGGAGAATTGTGTTTAAATGTGTAAGAAAAAAATCTACTGCTCATTTCAAATTCAAAGTATTGCATTGTCTTTTTTTTGTGTATCTCTCAGTTATTTAATTCCACTGTATTTAGTGGTCCTTTAACAAATGTTAAATCAGAATAATTTTATATTTAAAGGGACAATAAACTGCTGGGCACAACTGTAATTTCATGGTTACTACGTACCAAGCTCCATTTGCTGTCTGATTGTTCCAGAGCTCTTTAAGAATCTCCTTTAATCTGCCATTTATTAAGAGAATCTAACAGCACCTGCTACAGCTTGCTTTATATTATAGAAGCTTCATGTAGATAATATATATACAGGCAGCCATTTACTTTAGCCCCATGTCCTGCGGCTGAGGTTGGGGAATCTCGCAGAGTATAGCGTTCAATATCTACTAAGCTACTCTACAATTCATAGATCTGGAGTATGTTCCTTTACTTTGTTCAAAGTCCCACATAACGTATAGACTATGGATATACATAAGACTCTACAATAATACATTCCTGATGGGATAGCTTAGGGCCCCACTAGTTCACCCAATAATTAAAATAAAATACCACTCTAGTTTTATATAAACGTTCTCTTAGGACACTTGTCCATATCTCTTTTGACAAAAGCAACCCTGCAATTTGGATGTTAAGGTGCTGGTTCAACTTTTCTTTATTTTTATATTTTTATTTTCTTCTGGTTTTCTTGATGAGCGGAGAGGAACCCTAAATGTATCTTTTCTTTTCTCACTTGCTCTATAATTTCTTAAACTTGCAATATTTGAGTTAATAAATATTGAAGAAGGTTCATGAGAGACCTTCTTGAAATAAAACTCTATATTAAATAAGATGTTTAGATCTCAAAGGTACATGAGTGACCTTAAGCTTCATTAATAGGGTCAAAAAGAGGACACCATTATTGTCTGCTTAGTATTGTTTATTATCTTGCAAATAAATAAATAAAACACTCAACACACACACACACACACCTTGTACACAACTTACAGGCATCTACCTCTTTCCTTTTATTATTAGTGACATTGTATTTTTGTAAATATCCCTCTGTCATTGTGCACTTGTAGATTATGTTGACAATTTTTAATTAGATAATGATAATTTATCCATCATGCAATCTATCATGGATGCCTCTGCCAGGCTCATCTTCCTTCTGCATCGTTCCTCATCTACTGCACATCTCTGCTAATGTCTCCACCGGCTTCCTTGCCTCAGGAATACAATTCAAAATTTGCTCCCTACGCTCTGCCCACAGCCTACTTCTCTCCTCATCTCTCATTACTTCCTCACACTCTGGTCTGCAAGAATTTTCTAGAACTGCACCTATCATGGAACTCCATTGCCTCGCTCAGTGAACCAAAGATTTAAGCCTTTCTTAAAAACATACCTGTTCAGGGATGCATAACACTATAAAGGGACCCTAACCACTACATACATTTCATGCACCTCCCTCTAATCATGGGTGCTGCCATTACGGAACCTAGTATCCTTCAGATACTTGCAAACACTTCTGCACTGCAATGTACTGAAGATTTCAAAATGGCGCCACCCATGATTAGAGGGAGGCAGAGCATAACCTCAATGCTTAGAAAATATATGTAGTATTTAATTCCCTTTAAGATATCTATCCTGCTTCTGTTCCCTCTTCATTAACTCCCCTACATACAGTACTTCCGTTAGAATGTAAGCCCACAAGTCCACCTGTCTTGTTGATCATCTTATGTAAAGAAGGTTTACAGCTTACAGTGACTAGGGATGGGCAAATGTTTCGCAAAATTCGAAAAATGAAACGAATTTTAACACATTCGTTTGTTCGAATCGAATTTCGAATATTTACATAACATTCTAACATTCGAATTTATATATTTGTAATAGTATTTTTAGTGCATTCTTTAAATGTAATATTCGAATTATGCAATATTCGAATTTATATATTTGTAATAGTATTTCTATAATGCTTTATTTAAATGTAATAATCGAATTATGCAATATTTGAATTCGAAAAATTTGAATTTACATGTTTGTAATAGTATTTCTAATGCTTTCTTTAAATGTACTATTCAAATTATGCAATATTCGATCGAAATAGAAACATTCGAATTGATATATTTGTATTTATTATGTATCTATTTACTAGATTCCCTAACACATGAACTATGGAACTTCTGAATAGCATTTGTTAAATAGAATGTTAAATTCGAGATTTCGAATGTGGACATTCCATCTAATTATAAACATTCGAATTCGAAAGTGACATTCGAAAACTGTAAAGAGCATTCGATTATAGAATTTTTAAGAATATTCAATGGTATCAGTATTCGGATTTGTAATTAGAATTTCGAAAATTACATTCGTTCTTACATTCGAATTCGGAAATGTACACATTCGCCCATTCCTAAAAGTGACACACAGGATAGGGCCTTCTACAGTTTTTTATTTATGCACAACTGTATACTTAATGTTACAGCGCTGCATAATATGTTGATGCTTTATAAATAAACAATAATAGAAACATTTTTAAGTGAAAAAAATATTTTTAACACAAATACTTGCTGTTATTTCATATACATAGTAGAAAATACAGTAGCCTACAAAGATTAACTGACGGTTGCTTCACCTGATGTACCAAACATATTGCTGGTGGGCGTTCCCAGTAAATGTAAATATTTAACTGTAGAATATTCTCGTGTCTGTTATAGACAGAATGAGAGGATGACTGGGTGGTGACCGTGGGCATTCTGGGCATTCTGAGAGCGTGATAAGCATTTTCACATATACCTCAGCTAAGCATGTGGAATTTATAAAGGCATTTCTGACTATTTCAAAGCTGATTCTATATTTTTTACTTCATTTTTCTTTTACTTTTTCACAGTTCAATGCCACGGAATTTGGTGGCATTATACAAATAAACAGTAATAATAGTAAACAATTATTCTTTTCAATATATTTTAGTATGGATTGTATTTTATAGGGTGTATTTTTTACTTTTTAGTTTTTGTAATGCTGATACCCTTGACAGTGACAGGGCAAAAAGTGAGTGGTTGCAAGATAGATGCGGTTGCATTGATTATAATAGAATTGAAAATACAACAACGATGAAGGGCAGGTACAAATCTCTTTTTATTTCTGCAGTTTTTAAGTTGTGATGTGTCAGAATTTTTTTCTGCAAACAGATTTAATTTAATTTTATCAAATCAGTCCAAGGGTGATTTTTCCTCCACCGATTCTACATTAAAGGAGAGGCTTTAGGAAGCAGCGATCAGCATTGGCTCCTTAGTATAAGGGAAATGGTGGGTATAGAGCAAGAGTTGAAAAACAATTGCAGCAAACAAGGTTTAGACTATGCTGATATGTTAATTTATTAGAAAACTGTAATAAATGTATTTATAATGTTTTTCCTGAATTGCATAAATTGCTAAATCACACTTCTATAAAAAATGTGTATGAAATCTGGAGTCATCATGGCAGACATTGCAAGGGTATAAGTCATTAGGGGGAGAAGTGTGCGGTGATAGGTACACATAGATTCAACATCCCAATAATTACACAAGGAATCTCTGTGTACCTGGCACAGTCTCTTGTGTAACAGACTTCATCACACAACTGTCATGTTATAAGCAGGGGGTGTTACTGAAATATATAAATAATATACACATTGCACATATTCCAGTAAGAGTCAAAGCAGAGCTGAGAAAATATGGGCTGGAAAACAGTAAAACAGATTGAGTCATTCAACAAGCATTTTGCATGTATATATATATATATAAATATATGTATATATTTATACACCTATATATATATATACAAGCAGAACTCCAAAGGAATTCTACCTTGAATCATTTTTGGAACATTGCTTTTCTTTACCTATTATATATATATATATATATATATATATATATATATATATATACACATACATATATATGCTTTTCTCAAAGTTATTGAGCAGAATATATCAATCAATAATTAATGAGTACCGACACCTTTTTTTTTTTTTGGAGTACCCGCACCTTTTCTTTTACAAAAAGCACTGTGTATGTATATATATATATATATATATATATATATATATGATAGAAATAATAGAAATCAGCGCTAGAAGTTTATGAGTATGCTGCTGGTCTTACTATATCTTCCCATCCACTACTGGAAAATATATATATATATATATATATATATACACGCAAGACACTTGCTAGTTAGGCAGCAAACAGTCTCATTCAGTCAAGTGTGGCAAGTCTATGGATGTGTATTATTCATTAATATCCACAATGCTAGTTCCTGTGTGCTGTGGAGGAGTAGGCTGCTCGTCTGAGAGAAGAAGAATGATCCCCCGCAGGGCAAGGTTCCTCTTAGTGATCTAGAAGAGTGTGAGACAAAACAAGCGCCCAGAGGCACACTTTGTGTAGTACGTTCAAATAAATTACTTATACTGTAACAGTTGGAAAAAATCCGCTCTCACCTGGTTCAACCTCAACTTATGAGGTATGTAATAGGCACTTCTGTTTATATACTCTTGTCCCGTATCGTCCTCCTATAAGTCCTCAGGTCTCCAGTTCTTCCTAGGAGTCTGCAGAGTGTTCCTGGAACTCTGCAGCCTATATTTAGAAGGGGACTAGGGCATAGGAGTAGGGTAATGTGTAGTGTTTAAAATATACAACTACCAGGTGATAGAGATAAAAACAGGTGTTTTATTTATATACAAAAAGTAATTTTTAACAGTGCAAGATAAAAAGCCCCTGCAGGCCTTTCTTTTTAAAAAGAGAAAAAGATATTCCACGTTTAGCAGAAAAACACTATAGAGCTGTAGTCCTACAGGTGTTACATCCAGCATACAGTGCTAGAAACACTGGTGACTAAATCGCTCTGATAAACATATGAACAGGTATGGAGCACCAAAGGATATTCGCAGATCTGCTTTATATGAGTGTATATTAAAGCAGTCCAATCCTTTATGCAGCTCCGTGTAGATGTGTAGGCACAGCGTGCAATATCAGCGTGTGGCGGGGGGCGGAGCCTAACGCGTTTTGTAACCAATGGGTTACTTCATCAGAGGTGAAGTAACCCATTGGTTACGAAACGCGTTAGGTTCCCTAGGAGTGCGCTTTGTTTTTTCTGTTTTATATATATATATATATATATATATATATATTTATTTATATACATACATACATGTTAGAGAAATGTATTCGTTTTCATACGAAAAGACATTCATGACAAAAATCGGATATTCATTTTCGTTTTAATTAAATTAATATCTGTATGAATGCAAATTAAAGACAAACATAAAAATACTGATGAAAATTATTAGTATTTATTAATTTCCTTTCATTTTGTTAAGGGGTAAATTCTTACCTTAATGTGCTTTAGAGAGAGCGCTAACCCATCCTCTTCTTGCCAGTGCCCTGACCCGGCTAACAGGAGCCTTAGCACTCTCTGCTCCCATAGCTGCGACTAACGTTAGTGCAGGTGCTGGGAGCTGAGAGCGTTAAGCCTGCTGTTAGCACAGCCGGACTATGGCAAGAAGAGGATCAGGTTAGTGCGCTCTCCAGGGCACATTAAGGTAAGAATTTGTAGCTACAGGTGAACTTTTCTGTATCTCTGAACATTTACATTTGTTTTAACGAAAATGAATGTAAATGTTTAACTAAAATTCAGTATTTGTTTTGTTTTAATTTAAAGGGACAGTTTAGTCAGCAAAAACTTTCATGATTCGGATAGGGCATGTAATTTTAAAGGGACAGTAAAGCCAAAACTAAACTTTCATGATTCAGATAGGGCATGTAATTTTAAACAAATGTACTTTTATCATTAATTTAGCTTTTTTCTCTTGGTTTTCTTAGTTGAAAGCTAAACCTAGATAGGCTCGTATGCCAATTTCTAAGCCCTTGAAGGCCGCCTCTTATCTAAATGCATTTTGACATTTTTTCACAACTAGAGGACGTTAGTTCATGTGTGCCATATAGATAATATTTAGCTCATGCTCGTGGAGTTACCTAGGAGTCAGCACTGATTGGCTAAAAAGTCTGTCAAAAGAACGGAGATATGGGTTCAGTCTGCAGAAGCTTAGATACAAGGTAATCACAAGTAAAAAGTATATTAATATAACCGTGTTGGTTATGCAAAACTAGGGAATGGGTAATAAAGGTATTATCTATCTTTTTAAACAATAAAAATTCTGGTGTAAAATGTCCCTTTAATACTGAACAGAGCAGCCAACAAATTTCAGACGAAACGAATATCCCTGAAAATTCGGTACCAAAATTTCAGACAAAACTAAAATTTCTTGGCTGCACAAGTCTAATATATATAAATATGTTATACAAATATTTACCTTAAAGACCAGCAACCTAGCCTGTACGTCGCTGGTCTTTCTATGGTGGTGTCTTTTCAATAGCACTATTTTAGTAAGCTTACAGGAGGAAGATAGGCTCTACGTTTTGCTCGTGGCAAGACTCACGCTATTTTACCCAGACAATCCCTTAACGACCAGTGACGTACAGGGTACGTCACGGTTGTTAAGGGGTAAAGCCAACTAAATATCTGAAATAAATATTAAATAAGAAACAACATATACCATCTAAATAATGAATCTTTCATAATCAGAAAGAGCTTGGAATTTTAAGAGACTTTTCATTTTTTTTTTTTTTTTAAATAACACTAAATACATTTTGGGCCAGATTAAGAGTGGCACAAGCAAAAAGGTGTTTATTGTGGGTGTTTGCACATGGCGGCTTTATCGCTTGCATTACAAGTTCAAAGAAAATGCGAACTCGTGAGTGCGATCGCAATTTAAGCTAAAATGATTGCTGCGTCAGAGCTATGGTTAACTGGTTCGCAAAACAAAAACGTATCAGAAAACACATCAAAAATACATTACAAAGTACAGTTACACTATATATATATATATATATATATATATATATATATATATATATATATGGCAAGCAGATGACAGCACTCTCTGGCCTTAATAATCAAGTAGATTTATTTAATATATATATGTGTGCTTTGGAGCCCTTTGGTGACAAGTAGATGCAAACATTAAAAAACATATTTATGCAATATTCATATTTAATAATGTGTTATACTGTGTATTTACTGTAAATATTTCACATTCCAATGTTCTGCACATAGGGGAATAAGTGTTTTTAAATAGATATTCCTATATATATCAGTATATATCTATAACTATATATAATTATCTATATATTGGTATAGATAAATATTGTATCAAAATACCATCAGATATAGGTAGAAATTTGTATTTATGAATAAATAGAACATATTCTGCTATGTGATCAACATTGGAATGTGAAATATTCATATTTTCATGTCGGGTTAGCGCACTTAAGAATATGCGATCGGGTTTGCGTGCTAGTAGGGTGTTAGTTTTTTCCCCCATTTTTTTGCTCCATTGACTTCTATGGGGAATACATTAATGAGCGCAATATTCTAACTTCAGCTTTTTGTGCACATCGGGTTAGTGCGCAAGCGAAAATGTAATACGAGCAGTAGCATTAAACACAGCTCCACTTGTAATGTGGCCCTTTATAAGCACAGTAGTGAGGTTATTCCCCGCCTCCCTCTAGTTATGGGTGCTGCCATGTTAAAATCTAGCTTTCACTGCATTCCACTGCTGATCTGTTTGCTCATGTGCAGCAACTCTCCTTCAGATACCTGCAGTGTAACCTAGATGACAAAATGGTGGCATAATTAGAGGGAGGTATATTGAATGTTTTTAGTGTTTAATGTCCCTATAAATACTTTTTATAGAGAATGGGACAATTACAGGGAGTGCAGAATTATTAGGCAAGTTGTATTTTTCAGGATTCATTTTATTATTGAACAACAACCATGTTCTCAATGAACCCAAAAAACTCATTAATATCAAAGCTGAATAGTTTTGGAAGTAGTTTTTAGTTTGTTTTTAGTTATAGCTATTTTAGGGGGATATCTGTGTGTGCAGGTGACTATTACTGTGCATAATTATTAGGCAACTTAACAAAAGACAAATATATACCCATTTCAATTATTTATTTTTACCAGTGAAACCAATATAACATCTCAACATTCACAAATATACATTTCTGACATTCAAAAAAACCCCAAAAACAAATCAGTGACCAATATAGCCACCTTTCTTTGCAAGGACACTCAAAAGCCTGCCATCCATGGATTCTGTCAGTGTTTTGATCTGTTTACCATCAACATTGCGTGCAGCAGCAACCACAGCCTCCCAGACACTGTTCAGAGAGGTGTACTGTTTTCCCTCCTTGTAAATCTCACATTTGATGATGGACCACTGGTTCTCAATGGGGTTCCGATCAGGTGAACAAGGAGGCCATGTCATTAGATTTTCTTCTTTTATACCCTTTCTTGCCAGCCACGCTGTGGAGTACTTGGACGCGTGTGATGGAGCATTGTCCTGCATGAAAATCATGTTTTTTCTTGAAGGATGCAGACTTCTTCTTGTACCACTGCTTGAAGAAGGTGTCTTCCAGAAACTGGCAGTAGGACTGGGAGTTGAGCTTGACTCCATCCTCAACCCGAAAAGGCCCCACAAGCTCATCTTTGATGATACCAGCCCAAACCAGTACTCCACCTCCACCTTGCTGGCGTCTGAGTCGGACTGGAGCTCTCTGCCCTTTACCAATCCAGCCACGGGCCCATCCATCTGGCCCATCAAGACTCACTCTCATTTCATCAATCCATAAAACCTTAGAAAAATCAGTCTTGAGATATTTCTTGGCCCAGTCTTGACGTTTCAGCTTGTGTGTCTTGTTCAGTGGTGGTCGTCTTTCAGCCTTTCTTACCTTGGCCATGTCTCTGAGTATTGCACACTTTGTGCTTTTGGGCACTCCAGTGATGTTGCAGCGCTGAAATATGGCCAAACTGGTGGCAAGTGGCATCTTGGCAGCTGCACGCTTGACTTTTCTCAGTTCATGGGCAGTTATTTTGCGCCTTGGTTTTTCCACACGCTTCTTGCAACCCTGTTGACTATTTTGAATGAAACGCTTGATTGTTCGATGATCACGCTTCAGAAGCTTTGCAATTTTAAGAGTGCTGCATCCCTCTGCAAGATATCTCACTATTTTTGACTTTTCTGAGCCTGTCAAGTCCTTCTTTTGACCCATTTTGCCAAAGGAAAGGAAGTTGCCTAATAATTATGCACATCTGATATAGGGTGTTGATGTCATTAGACCATACCCCTTCTCATTACAGAGATGCACATCCCCTAATATGCTTAATTGGTAGTAGGCTTTCGACTCTATACAGCTTGGAGTAAGACAACATGCATAAAGAGGATGATGTGGTCAAAATACTCATTTGCCTAATAATTCTGCACACAGTGTACACTCTATCTACTGCTGGCAATACATTATTTCTGTACAAAAAAAGTAAATATAGGTTGTTCTTAATTTACTTTCCCAACAGCTGGATCACATAAGCCAACATTTTTTGTTTTGTAACCCATGCTCCAGTATTGTAGATTAATTTCCTGTCCAGTAATGTGTTTGAGCCTTTCTTTTATATCAATTAACAATGGCTGGTTGGATAGGAAGCGAAGGTCTAACCTGATGTCATCACTGTGGGTCAGAGAGCAATCTACATGTAACCACATTTCCCTGACTTATTATTATATAGTCTAAAGAACATATGGACTGTACATTTTGTTAACAGATTTATAGCATATGTACTGTATTTGTAAAAAGACACCACATTTTACAGCTATAAACCATAAAACATATACTGAGTTTAAAAAGGCACTGAGATAACTTAACTGTATCAAAAATATTTTAAAGCATTTTTATTTAGTCACTTTCATTTTAATGTAAAAGGACATAAAATGACAGTAACATGCTGAGGCTGTACTGTGAATAAGCTTCTATTTATTTGTTTATCATCATGGTATCAGGTACATGCACACAATGTTGATTTCTTTGCTTATTGGTACAACTGTCCCTATTTCAGAGGGACTGTCCCTAATTCTGAGCTCTGTCCCGCTGTCCCTCTGAGGCAGACATATGTCCAGATTTGTAGAAGTTCCCTTATACCCGCTCCATAGACCACCCAAACATGCACATGAACAGCCCAGACACACCCACTGACTGCCCAGACACACCCACTGACTGCCCAGACACACCCATGATCTCACCAACTATCCACCTGTGACCCTCCCCTCCAACACTGCTCCGCCCACTAAGCAGTGGCTGCCCTCTCAATCTCTTGAGTCCCTAATAGCTATCCACAAATGTCAGAAAGTATCAATATGTGCAGCGGAGTGTGCATGTGCATGGAACATACTTACTAGTCAGAGCCTGTGTGTGCACTGGGCACACACACATAATGTCAGTAAGATGATAAAAAAAAAATCATTTTTATTTGCCTCTATGCACAGCACACTCCTGTATCTGTGTGTCTGCCCGGCCTCTCTGAGCAGACATCTCACGCATGCGCATAGTTCTCTCTCACTGGCACACACAAAGTAAACAGTGAATCGCATGCATGTAGCAGTGAGATACACTGTTTGTGTTGTAAACTAGTTGCAGTGTGCCAGTCCTGTGCGAGAACAAACCCCTTCTGATATAACTAAACAAGAGGTTAGTACTTTATAAAGTTACTGTACAGGAAAAATAATAATAATAAATAATAAGAATAATTTAAAACTAATAATTATTTATTTAATTTACATTATTAGCTTATAATTATTAATGACTTTAAAAAAAATATACATAAATAAAAAAAATACAGATAATTTACATAGGTATCTCTTCAACAAAGAAAATCATGGGAACAAAGCAAAGTAAATTTGATTTTTTTTAAAAACATTGTATGCTTTTGTCTGAATCACAAAATATTTTTTAATTAAATTACAGAAAAAGGAAGCAAAATAAATGATGACAGTATATTGCAAAGTTGTATTACTACACATAGGGGCATATCTATCAAGCTTTGAAAGGAGCTTGACGGCCCGTGTTTCTGATGAGTCTTCAGACTCGCCAGAAACAGCAGTTATGAAGCAGCGGTCACACAGACCGCTGCTCCATAACCTGTCCGCCTGCTCTGAGCAGGCGGACAGACATCGCCGGAAATCAACCCGATCGAGTACGATCGGGTTGATTGACACCTCGCTGCTGGCAGTCCATTGGCCGCGAGTCTGCAGGGGGCGGCGTTGCACCAGCAGCTCTTGCATTCAGCGAGGTCTGGCGGACCTGATCCGCAATGTCGGATCAGGTCTGCCAGACTTTGTTAAATAGAGGCCATAATCACATAATTAAACATTTAAATTGTCTACTTTCCCAAAATATTAGGCATCAACAGAAGCATATTTATGTTATTTAAGGGCTTTCTTGGGTCAAAGTATAATATATAAAAAAAATGCAAAATGTAATATATATATATATATATAAAAATATTATAAATATTTAAATGATTATTGCTAAAGAGAAGTATAGTATATTGCTGTTCCCACCCTATAACTGTGCACTGATTTTCTGCTGCATAAAGCATCTCCGTGACCTGCACTTCCCAGGAAGCTCACACCAGCTGCGCTTTGTGCCTAAGGAGACAAATTCCTGCTGCTTGGAATGTGCTCTCCATGACACAGTGAATTAGGTGAAATTTCTTTATACCTGTTTCTGCCTTCCTAACTTCCTGTAGCTAGTGCTATGTGTTTCAAAATCAGCTTTATAACATATGATTTTTAGAAGAATCATCAATAAATACAAAGATTATGAGGAAAAAGTTGTGTTATTGCATTGTATTCTGTGTGAAAGGGACAGTGTATGGTAAAATTGTTTTCCCTTAAAGGACCAGTAAATACAGTAGATTTGCATAATCAACGAATGCATGATAACAAGACAATGCAATAGTACTTAGGGGCGGATTTATTACAGCCCTAAAGGGGCCGTATACCCCTGTTTCCACACGAACCTTGAGGCTCGCCGGAAACAGTAGTTAAGAAGCAGCGGTCTTAAGACTGCTGCTCCTTAACTCATACGCCTCCTCTGAGGCTGCGGCATTAATCTGTCTGATCGTTTACGATCGGGTTGATTGGCACCCTCTGCTAGCAGCCGATTGAGGCGGCCGTTTGGGGCCGATTTATCAATGTCTGGTGGACATGATCCACTGTAGCGGATCATGTTCGCCAGACATCGCTGATTGCCGACAGCATACGATGTCGGCATTTAACATTGCACAAGCAGTTCTAGTGAACATTCGGCCCTTGATAAATCGTCCCCTTAGGGTCATATTTATTAAGCTCCGTATATAGCTTGATGCCCCTTGTTCAGGCTCACTGGAAACAGAAGTTATGAAGCAGCGGTCTAAAGACCACTGCTCCATAACCTGTCCGCCTGCTCTGATGTATTCGATCGGGTTGATTGACACCCCCTGCTAGCGGCCGATTGACCGCAAATCTGCAGGGGGCGGAATTGCACCAGCAGTTCACAAGAACTGCTGGTGCAATGATAAATGCCGACAGCATATGCTGTTGGCATTTATCGATGTGCGGCGGACATGATACGCTACTTCGTATAATATCCGCTCGCACATTGATAAATATGCCCCTTAGGCCTCTAGTTATGAAGCCGTCTTCTTAACTGCATTCGCCGGCTCAATACGCTTGCCTAATCTCGCCTACCATCGCTGCCGCGGACCTGAATACATTCACCAAAGTTATCAAAAAATCTATCAAGAAGCCGCGCACCAAGTACGGAGCGATGAGCAGCGGACTGTTTTTAACTGACCGTCATCGATCTCGCTGCTCATCGGCTTCTTTGCAGCTTTTTTGATAGCCTGTCACTAAGCACCCACACTAAACTACACTGTTTTACCCCCTAAGCCGCCGCTTCCGGAGCCCCCCACAACTAAATAAAGTTATTACTCCCTAAACCGCCACTCCTGGAACCTGCCGCAAATATAATAAATGTATTAACCCCTAATCCGATGCCCCCGGACCCCGCCACCACCTACATTATACCTATTAACCCCTATCCTGCCCCCCACTACACCGCCGCCACCTATATTCAAGTTATTAACCTTTATCCTGCGAATTCCGGACCCCGTCGCAACTAAATAAATTGTTTAACCCCTAAACCGCCGCACCCGGAGCCCACCGCCACCTATATTAAAGTTATTAACCCCTATCCTGCCCTCCACTACACAGCCGCAACCTACATTAAACTTATTAATCCCTAACCCGCCGCTCCCGGACCCCGCCGCAACTAAATTAAATGTTTAACCCCTAAACCGCCGCTTACCTGTAAAATAAACCCTAAGATAGCTACAATATAACTAGTAATTATATTGTAGCTATTTTAGGTTTTATTTTTATTTTACAGGCAACTTTGTATTTATTTTAACTAGGTAAAATAGCTATTAAATAGTTAATAACTATTTAATAGCTACCTAGCTAAAATACTTACAAAATTACCTGTAAAATAAATCCTAACCTAAGTTACAATTAAACCTAACACTACACTATCATTAAATAAATTAAATAAATTACCTACAATTACCTAAAATGAAATTAAATTAAATAAACTAAACTATAGTACAAAAACAAACAAACACTAAATTACAGAAAATAAAAAAGAATTAAAAGAAGTTTAAACTAATTACACCTAATCTAAGCCCCATAAGAAAATAATAAAGCCCCCCAAAATAAAAAAATGCCCTATCCTAGTCTAAATTACAAAGTAACCAGCTCTTTTACCAGCCCTTAAAAGGGCTTTTTGGGGGGCATTGCCACAAAGTAATCAGCTCTTTTACCTGTAAAAAAAAATACAACCCCCCAACATTAAAACCCACCACCCACATACCCCTACTCTAACCCACCCAACCCCCCCTTAAAAAAACCTAACAAGATCACCCTACCTTGAGCCGTCTTCACCCAACCGGGCCGAAATCTTCATCCAAGGTGCGCAGAGGAGGTCCTTCATCCGGTAGAAGTCCTCATCCAGGTGGCGTCTTCAATCTTCATCCATCCGGAGTGGATCGGAGCCATCTTCAAAGGAGCCATCCTCTTCAACCGACGACTGAACGACGAATGAAGCTTCCTTTAAGGGACGTCATCCAAGATGGCGTCCCTCGAATTCCAATCGGCTGATAGGATTCTATCAGCCAATTGGAATTAAGGTAGGAAAAATCTGATTGGCTGATTGAATCAGCCAATCAGATTGAAGTTCAATCCGATTGGCTGATTGGATTCAATCAGCCAATCAAATTTTTCCTGACTTAATTCCGATTGGCTGATAGAATCCTATCAGCCAATTGGAATTCGAGGGACGCCATCTTGGATGTCGTTCAGTCGTCGGTTGAAGAGGATGGCTCCGCATCGGCTCCTTTGAAGATGGCTCCGCTCCGGATGGATGAAGATTGAAGACGCCGCCCGGATGAAGGACCTCCTCTGCGCACCTTGGATGAAGATTTTGGCCCGGTTGGGTGAAGACGGCTCCAGGTAGGGCGATCTTCAGGGGTTTAGTGTTAGTTTTTTTTAAGGGGGGTTTGGGTGGGTTAGAGTAGGGGTATGTGGGTGGTGGGTTTTAATGTGGGGGGGTTGTATTTTTTTTTACAGGTAAAAGAGCTGATTACTTTGGGGCAATGCCCCGCAAAAAGCCCTTTTAAGGGCTGGTAAAAGAGCTGGTTACTTTGTAATTTAGACTAGGGTAGGGCATTTTTTTTATTTTGGGGGGCTTTATTATTTTATTAGGGGGTTTAGATTAGGTGTAATTAGTTTAAACTTCTTTTTTATTTTCTGTAATTTAGTGGGGTTTTTTGTACTATAGTTTATTTAATTTAATTTCATTTTAGGTAATTATAGGTAATTTATTTAATTTACTTAATGATAGTGTAGTGTTAGGTTTAATTGTAACTTAGGTTAGGATTTATTTACAGGTAATTTTGTAAGTATTTTAGCTAGGTAGCTATTAAACAGTTATTAACTATTTAATAGCTATTGTACCTAGTTAAAATAAATACAAAGTTGCCTGTAAAATAAAAATAAATCCTAAAATAGCTACAATATAATTATTAGTTATATTGTAGCTATCTTAGGGTTTATGTTACAGGTAAGCGGCGGTTTAGGGGTTAAACATTTAATTTAGTTGCGGCGGGGTCCGGGAGCGGCGGGTTAGGGATTAATAAGTTTAATGTAGGTTGCGGCTGTGTAGTGGAGGGCAGGATAGGGGTTAATAACTTTAATATAGGTGGCGGTGGGCTCCGGGTGCGGCGGTTTAGGGGTTAAACAATTTATTTAGTTGCGACGGGGTCCGGGATTCTCAGGATAATGGTTAATAACTTGAATATAGGTGGCGGCGGTGTAGTGGGGGGCAGGATAGGGGTTAATAGGTATAATGTAGGTGGTGGCGGGGTCCGGGGGCATCGGATTAGGGGTTAATACATTTATTATATTTGCGGCAGGTTCCAGGAGTGGCGGTTTAGTTTTAAATAGGATTAATTTAGTTAATACGAGCAATATTATTTAGATTTATTTAAATAATATTTAAGTTAGGGGGGGTTAGTGTTAGACTTATGTTTAGGGGTTAATAATTTTAATATAGGTGGCGGCGGTATAGGGGGGGTAGGATAGGGGTTAATAACTTTAATATAGGTGGCGGCGGGGTCCAGGAGTGGCAGTTTAGCGGTTAAACAATTTATTTAGTTGCAGCGGGGTCCTGGATCGGCAGGATAGGGGTTAATAAGTTTATGTAGGCGGCGGTGGTATAGGGGGCAGCGGTTTAGGGGTTAACATGTTTATTATAGTTGCGGCGTGGTCCGGGAGCGGCGGTTTAGGGGTTAACATGTTTATTAGAGTTGCGGCGGGTTCTGGGAGAGGCGGTTTAGGGGTTAATAAGTTTATTTAGTTGCGGCGGTGTAGGGGGGGGGCAGATTAGGGGTGTTTAGACTCGGGGTACATGTTAGGGTGTTAGGTGCAGACATCTCCCATAGGAATCAATGGGATATCGGGCAGCAGCGAACATAAGCTTTCGCTATGGTCAGACTCCCATTGATTCCTATGGGATCCGCCGTCTCCAGGGTGGCGGATTGAAATCCAGGTACGCTGGGCTGGAATAGTGGCAAGCGTACCTGGTAGTCGTTTGATAACTACCAAAAGTAGTCAGATTGTGCCGAACTTGCGTTCGGAACATCTGTAGTGACGTAACCATCGATCTGTGTCGGACTGAGTCCGGCGGATCGTATGTTACGTCACTATATTCTACTTTTGCCGGGCAGTAGGGCTTGATAACTATGGCGAATCAGCCTCGCCACAAATACGCTGCGGAATTCCAGCGTATTTGCGGTTGACGGCTTGATAACTAGAGGCCTTAGTCTGAACTTCAAGTGAGTAGTAGATTTTTTTCTGACAAATTTCAAATTTATGTCTTATTTTCCACTCCTGTATCATGTGACAATCCACCAGCCAATCACAAAGGCATAAAGGTATATTCTGTGAATTCTTGCACATGCTCAGTATGTGACTCAAAAAGTGTAAAAATAAAAAGACTGTTCACATTTTGTGAATGGTAGTAAATAGGAAAGTTGTTTAAAATTGCCTGTTCTGTCTGACTAATGAAAGTTTAATTTTGACTTGTGTCTCTTTAATGTGTTTACAGTCACTTGTTATACCAGCTGCAGAGTTTAAAATTTATGGGAAATGGCTCATTTAGGTATACTTTTGTGTATGAAATAACAAATACTGTATTATTGGTTTTGTATTACTTGCTAATATTGGAAGACTGGCTAAGGGCTAGGTAACTGTAACACGCAAGAGATATAGGGGCCAATTTATTTATGTGCGGACAGACATGTGTGAAATGCTTGTGCAATACCGCCCCCTGCAGATTCGCTAAGAGGGGGTGTCAACCAACCCGATCATATCCGATCGGGCTCTTTGCTGTCCGTCGCCTCAGAGGAGGCGGACGAGTTAAGGAGCAGCGGTCTTAAGACCGCTGCTTCTTAACTCCTGTTTCTGGTGAGCCTGAATGCTCGTGCGGAAACAGATACATTCTGATCAATAAGGGGCATGATAAATTGGCCCCATAGTTTTTTCCCCCTGCTGTTTGCGTGCAATGTAAATAGAGTGCGTATTATGATTTGAAAGTAAACACATTCGCTCAAGTACAATCGAATTTAACGCGTCAGGTTAGCGCGATTTCAGAGCTTACATAAAAGGTAGGGGAAGAAAAATAAGTTGCATACAACACAACATGACTACGTGTAAAAGTCCAGTTACACTCATACAGGGAGTGCAGAATTATTAGGCAAGTTGTATTTTTGAGCATTAATTTTATTATTGAACAACAACCATGTTCTCAATGAACCCAAAAAACTCATTAATATCAAAGCTGAATAGTTTTGGAAGTAGTTTTTAGTTTGTTTTTAGTTATAGCTATTTTAGGGGGATATCTGTGTGTGCAGGTGACTATTACTGTGCATAATTATTAGGCAACTTAACGAAAAACAAATATATACCCATTTCAATTATTTATTTTTACCAGTGAAACCAATATAACATCTCAACATTCACAAATATACATTTCTGACATTCAAAAACAAAACAAAAACAAATCAGTGACCAATATAGCCACCTTTCTTTGCAAGGACACTCAAAAGCCTGCCATCCATGGATTCTGTCAGTGTTTTGATCTGTTCACCATCAACATTGCGTGCAGCAGCAACCACAGCCTCCCAGACACTGTTCAGAGAGGTGTACTGTTTTCCCTCCTTGTAAATCTCACATTTGATGATGGACCACAGGTTCTCAATGGGGTTCAGATCAGGTGAACAAGGAGGCCATGTCATTAGATTTTCTTCTTTTATACCCTTTCTTGCCAGCCACGCTGTGGAGTACTTGGACGCGTGTGATAGAGCATTGTCCTGCATGAAAATCATGTTTTTCTTGAAGGATGCAGACTTCTTCCTGTACCACTGCTTGAAGAAGGTGTCTTCCAGAAACTGGCAGTAGGACTGGGAGTTGAGCTTGACTCCATCCTCAACCCGAAAAGGCCCCACAAACTCATCTTTGATGATACCAGCCCAAACCAGTACTCCACCTCCACCTTGCTGGCGTCTGAGTCAGACTGGAGCTCTCTGCCCTTTACCAATCCAGCCATGGGCCCATCCATATGGCCCATCAAGACTCACTCTCATTTCATCAGTCCATAAAACCTTATAAAAATTAGTCTTGAGATATTTCTTGGCCCAGTCTTGACGTTTCAGCTTGTGTGTCTTGTTCAGTGGTGGTCGTCTTTCAGCCTTTCTTACCTTGGCCATGTCTCTGAGTATTGCACACCTTGTGCTTTTGGGCACTCCAGTGATGTTGCAGCTCTGAAATATGGCCAAACTGGTGGCAAGTGGCATCTTGGTAGCTGCACGCTTGACTTTTCTCAGTTCATGGGCAGTTATTTTGCGCCTTGGTTTTTCCACATGCTTCTTGCGACCCTGTTGACTATTTTGAATGAAACGCTTGATTGTTCGATGATCACGCTTCAGAAGCTTTGCAATTTTAAGAGTGCTGCATCCCTCTGCAAGATATCTCACTATTTTTGACTTTTCTGAGCCTGTCAAGTCCTTCTTTTGACCCATTTTGCCAAAGGAAAGGAAGTTGCCTAATAATTATGCACACCTGATATAGGGTGTTGATGTCATTAGACCACACCCCTTCTCATTACAGAGATGCACATCACCTAATATGCTTAATTGGTAGTAGGCTTTCGAGCCTATACAGCTTGGAGTAAGACAACATGCATAAAGAGGATGATGTGGTCAAAATACTCATTTGCCTAATAATTCTGCACTCCCTGTATAAACACTGTCTGATATTTTAAAAAAATAATAAAAAAGTTATAATTGCTTAAATATAGATGGTATAAGGTGTTTGAAAAAAGGGCTACAAAGGGATTTACCTTATATATGTATACATACACATGTCTAAATATGTGTATGTATGTGTATATATATATATATATATATATACATATATATATATATATATATATACATATGGATGTGCTATGTATAGTAGAGCTGATCTATACTACCATATTGCTACTTGCAGATTTAGCCCTAGTATAATCCTTTCTAAAGGTCATCTCACATATACACACACACATACACACCTACACTCACATATACTCACATATACACACGCACACCTACACTCACATATACACACACACTCACATATGCACACACCCACACTTACATATACACACACAGACACTCACATATACACACACCCACACTTACTTATACACACACACCTACACTCACATATACTCACATATACACACGCACACCTACACTCACATATACACACACTCACATATACACACACCCACACTTACATATACACACACACATACACTTACATATACACACACACTCACATATACACACACACTCACATATACACACACACACACTTACATATACACACACACACACTTACATATACACACACACTCACATATACACACACACTCACATATACACACACACACACTTACATATACACACACACATACACTCACATATACACACACACTCACATATACACACACACTCACATATACACACACACACACTTACATATACACACACACATACACTCACATATACACACACACTCACATATACACACACACTCACATATACACACACCCACACTTACATATACACACACACCTACACTCACATATACACACACTCACATATACACACACACTCACATATACACACACACTCACATATACACACACACACACTTACATATACACACACACATACACTCACATATACACACACACTCACATATACACACACACTCACATATACACACACCCACACTTACATATACACACACACCTACACTCACATATACACACGCACTCCTAAACACGTGCAAATATACACAGACATACACACTACTACTAACTACTGTATAGTTTGGTAATTTCCTGCGTACAATTTTGTTGATTCCTAAATCTTCCTTCATTTTTTGAAGAAAGGTTGTTAACCCTAGTATCACTTCAATAGAGAATACCATAGGAACAAAGCAAATTTGATAGTAGAAGTAAATTGGAAACTCTTTAACATTATATGCTCTGTCTGAATCACAAAATAAACTTTTATAGAAAAATTATTAGATAAACTTCTCTAAATGCTTTTGATCAATCCCATAGTTCTGATCAAGCAATAGTACAATAAAAACATGTTAAAACGCATTATATCTTTTTATTATTTAATGTCCCATTAAGGATTATATTTTTAAGTATAACAGTTTAAAGGGACATAGAACTATTTCCTGTCATGTAGTACTCCAGACATGTGCATAATACCTATCTAGATATCTCTTCAAAATAGAATACCATGAGACAGAAGCAAACTTGATGATAAAATTGAACCGTTTTTTTAAATCGTACTCTCTGAATCATGAAAGAAAAATGTTGGGTTTCATCTCCCTTTATTGCATATTTACAGTTATAAAGTGTTTGAAGTTTACCACTTTTGATCAATAATAAAGAGAGAAAAAAGCTACTTATTTTTTCCCATCATTAACAGAGATAGCGCACCAAGTGTATTTCCACAGACCCCCCCCCCAGGCACTTATCAAGAAAGATAACCACTGGGAATTAAAAAAAAAAGACAAATTTAGCATCGGAAAAAGAGTGTCCATTCTCATGAATTGTACAGACCATAAACAGATTCTGTGAAAGTTCATAAAATGCACAATAAGTCAAAAAATAAATTGTTTGTTTCTCATTTTCAGCCTTATCTCATTATCTGTTGTAACATTTTCTCCCATGTTTCTATGGGAAGAAGAAAAAGGTCAGTCAACCCGCTAGACTTCAAACACGTGGTTTATACCAAATTAGGGAATTTGATGGCTGCCATCTTGAATTTATTTTAAAAGTAAAATGTTATTCTACCCCCAAAAAACTGGTATGGGATTACTTTACAGGTCAGTGTTTCTGAACTCCAGTCCTCAAGAACCCCCAACAGGCCAGATTTTCATGATATCTTAACTGGTGCATAAGTGAAATAATCAGGTGTTGAATAAGAGCAAGTTAGTAGCCATGGTTACTGATAGGCTGATTATTTCACCTGTGCTCTAGTACAAACATCATGAAAATCTGGTCTGTTGCGGGTACTTGTGGAGTGAAGTTGAGAAACACTGTTATAGGTTACTAAGAGCTAGATTATGAGTGGAGAGCTATTTAGCGCTCCTGTTTGTGCGTAAACTTCGCTAGAAAATATATATTTTTTAAAATAGTTTTTATCAGACAATGTTTATAGGAGTGTAACTGTACTTTAAATGTATTTATGTTGTGGTTAGTGCAACCTTTTTTATTTTTTTATTAAGTCAGCCATTCATGAGTTATCTTTTGAAAATCACAAATGAACATGTAAATGCTTGTTTTATCTTAATACCACCGTTGAATCCAGTTAGGAACGGATATGTAACATAGGGCATGTTTCCATTGAGGTGGTAAATTGTGGAAACCGGTGATTAAAACGTTTATCTCCATTAAAGTCTATGGAGATTTTTACCACAAGTTTCCAAACTTTACCACCTCAATGGAAACTAGGCCATAGTTAGGCAAGTGAAATCTGCAGTGTGCACTTCCAAATCTCAGAATTGGAAAACCCACAATTTTCATATATTTTGCAAAGTTGCTTTTTTACTATCATATTCACACACACACACAAACAAACACACACTAGTGCTCTGTAATTATCTTTATACATTTGTAATATTTAAAATAATAGTTCTGTATCATAAATTCAAAATGTTACCTATCTATAAAACAAAACTATTTAATATATGTGTGCCAATTAATTAATGAGCTCCTGTACAGATCAAATAACCACTGTGTGGCATTTTGCAGGGTCAAAATCAGAATCAGGCAGGATGCACTCCAGCCTCTCCATAGAGACTCAAAAAGCCACAATTTCCATTACATCACAGAAAAAAACAAGCAAAATAAATAATAAAAGTTGATTACAAAATATATTTACTAAGCATTTTATGGGGGTTTAATTTTGAGTGTAACATCCCTTTCATAGAGTATCTACTTCTGCTTCATAACATTCCATTCTTGTCCTCTAGGTCACTTGTTTTTTGTTTTGTTTTTTTGTAAATTAGTAAGACAAGTACTTTAAATTGCTTGTTTTTTATATCTGTCCCTTTAAAGCTCGAATGTGAGTTGATTATTAAATTTCCATTTAGATCCATATGTTTGGTTCAACTGATCCTGCCAGAGGCCACTTTGGATCAAAGCATCATATGATTTGAATAACATCCTCTTTCGTTGGCCACAAAGACCTATTCTAAGACTGTAGCAAATCACATTAATCAACTTACAGAACAACCTTCTGGTTTATCGAGTATAAAAATAAAGTTCCAAACCTGGCTCTACGCATTCCATATGTACAGTTTAAAACAAGTTCATTCCAAGCATTGCTTTGTCAGTTTTAAAACACCAACTCTTATTCTACTGTAGATGTAATATATACAAATTATTATAATATTATATTTAACGTATGAGATTCCTGACTGTACTTTCCCAACTTTTTTACTAGCAGAAAAGTTAAAAGGAAGAATCTTGTATGTATTCTGGTAAATCTCAACTGTCTGCAAGATCTAATCATTTCTCCAAAATATTTTCCTGGAAACGATAAAAAATACTAATCTGTTATTGCCATAATTTACTTGATATATCACCACAAAAATAAAACAAACAAAAAAAATATTTCATGACGCATTCTATTCTAAAATAATTATATTTGAAACTATAAAATGTTAAGAAAATACATTAAAAATCATTAAAAAAGGAGAAAAAAGTCTAAATATCATATTACTTTAGAGTATAGCGAAAGAATATTAAACACTAAATAAATGCTAGATAGAATGATGCATTCAACGAAAAGATTAGTTTGAGAATAACATGTAGATATATTTTTTAAAGTTTCAGTATTCTAAATATTGACAAAATAAGTGTCAAGTTTTAGGGTGCAATTACATATACGGCGCAGGCTTCTGCGCAAGAGCTGCAACCCGCGCCGCCCGTAATTTTATCTTGCACATCGGGCTATTACATATACGCCGCCGGCAGTTCACAAAGTGCCGTAAGTTGGATAAACTAGTGGGGCGCAATCCGATATATGGCGTAGCGAGGGAACCCGCGCCGCCCGTAGTTTCACCTCGCACATCAGGGTATTACATATATGGCGCCGGCAGTTGCTAAAGTGCCGTAAGTCTGATAAACCAGCGATGTCCAGAAATGAGAGTAACTACAAATTTCTGGAGTCGCCAGTTACTTACGGCACTTTAGAAACTGCCGTCGCCTAAAAAACTAACTAACATATCAAATCTCCCGTAACTGTCTAACACGCCTCCCAAACATCATCCCGACACGTATACCCCTATATCCGCAATCCCCCCTCTCACTCCTAATAATAAATGTATTAACCCTTAGACCGACAACCCCCCACAACACAATAAGCCTAATTATTAACACCTAAACTGCTATAGCCCACACCGCAATAAACCTATCCTAGTATTAACCCCTAGACCGCTGCTCCCGGAGCCCACCACCACCTACATTATATGTATTAACCCCTAAACCGTCGCTCCCGGACCCCATCGCCACCTACATTAAATGTATCAACCCCTAATCTGACTCCCCTACACCGCCGCCACCTACATTAAATGTATCAACCCCTAATCTGACTCCCCTACACCGCTGCCACCTACATTACATGTATCAACCCCTAATCTGACTCCCCTACACCGCCGCCACCTACATTAAATATATTACCCTCTAAACCTAAGTCTAACCCTAACACCCCCCTAACTATATTATTATTTAAATAATATTAACCCCTTAATGACCACAATGTACCCTGTATGTCACTGGTCGTTAAGGGTTTTTTCAGGACATAATAGCACAAGTCTAGCATGAACACACTATTAATGCACTCCCTCCAGCAGGCTTTGTGGAATAGAGCAGTCTCAACGCTGGTAGCAAGACCACGCAATAAAACAATCAAGTCCCAAAAAAAGGCCAGCGACATACAGGGTACGTCGCTGGTCCTTAAGGGGTTAATATTATTAACTAAATTATTCCTATTTAAAACTAAATACTTACCTATAAAATAAACCCTAAGATAGCTACAATATAATTAATAATTACATTGTAGCTATTTTAGGATTTATATTTATTTTACAGATAACTTTGTATTTATTTTAACTAGGTACAATAGCTATTAAATAGTTAATGCGAGGTCAATTCTATTGGCTGATCCAATGAGCCAATCGGATTGAACTTCAATTCGATTGGCTGATTAAATCAACCAATCAGATTTTTCCTACCTTAATTCTGATTGGCTGATAGAATCCAATCAGCCAATCTGAATTCGAGGGACGCCATCTTGGATGACGTCATTTAAAGGACCAGCCATTCGTTGGGTAGTCGTCGGGCGAGAAGGATGTGGTCTTCGAGATGGAGCCGCTCATCGCCGGAAGGATGAAGATAGAAGATGCTGCTTGGATGAAGACTTCTGCCGGATGGAGGACCTCTTCTGCCCCGATCGGATGAAGACTTCTGCTGGTGCGGATGTCCTCTTCTGCCGCATCGGATGACCAGTGGTGCCCGGCTGGGTGAAGACGGCTCAAGGTAGGGTGATCTTCAATGGGGTATTGTTAGGTTTATTTAAGGGGGGTTCGGGTGGGTTTTAGAGTAGGGGTGTGTGGGTGGTGGGTTGTAATATTGGGGGGGTATTGTATTTCTTTTTTTTTACAGGTAAAAGAGCTGATTACTTTGGGGCAATGCCCCGCAAAAAGCCCTTTTAAGGGCTGGTAAAAGAGCTGATTACTTTGTAATTTAGTTTAGGGTAGGGAAATTTTATTATTTTGGTGGGCTTTTTTATTTTATTAGGGGGCTTAGATTAGGTGCAATTAGATTAAACTTCTTGTAATATTTTTTTATTTTTTGTAATTTAGTGTTTTTTTTTTTGTAATATAGTTTAGTTTAATTAATTGTATTTTATTATAGATAATTGTAGTTAATTTATTTAATTAATTTATTGATAGTGTAGTGTTAGGTGTATTTGTAACTTAGGTTAGGATTTATTTTACAGGTAATTTTGTAATTATTTTAAGTAGGTAGCTATTACATAGTTATTAACTATTTAATAGCTATTGTACCTAGTTAAAATAAATACAAAATTACCTGTAAAATAAATATAAATCCTAAAATAGCTACAATGTAATTATTAATTATATTGTAGCTATCTTAGGGTTTATTTTATAGGTAAGTATTTAGTTTTAAATAGGAATAATTTAGTTAATAATATTAATATTATTTAGATTTATTTAAATAATAATTAAGTTAGGGGGGTGTTAGGGTTAGACTTAGGGTTAGGGGGTAATATATTTAATGTAGGTGGTGGCGGTGTAGGGGGTCAGATTAGGGGTTGATATATTTAATGTAGGTGGCGGCGGTATAGGGGAGTCAGATTAGGGGTTGATACATTTAATGTAGGTGGTGGCGGTGTAAGGGGGTTAGAATAGGGGTTGATATATTTAATGTAGGTGTCGGCAGTGTAGGGGGGTCAGATTAGGGGTTGATATATTTAATGTAGGTGGCGGCGGTGTAGGGGAGTCAGATTAGGGGTTGATACATTTAATGTAGGTGGCGGCGGGGTCCCTTTATTAGGGAATGCGGTTGACAGGTAGATAGACATTGCGCATGCGTTAGGTGTTAAGTTTTTTTTTTGGAAGGCATTTTAGGGAGTTACGGTGCTCCAATACTCAGCGCAAGGCCTGCTATGGGTGCATTTTATGGGTGAAAATGGAGTAAGATTTCTCATTTACGTAAGGCCTTGCGCTGGATATTGGATACCGACTTACGACGCAGTCCCATGTTAGCCTATGGGAGTAAAATTTGCGGGCGACGGGTGAAATATACGGGCATAAGTTGTATACTACGCCGTATATGTGATACCAAACCAGCGCAAAATCTAGTGTTGCTGGCTTTTGCGAGCGATGCTGCATATCGGATCGGGCCCGTGATGTCTAGAAATGAGGGTAAATTTTCTGGAGTCGCTAATGACTTACGGCACTTTAGAAACTGCTGGCGCCTAAGTAAACTAAAAAAAAATCTAATCTCCCGTAAAAGTCTAACACGCCTCCCAAAAATAAGTCCGATACGTAAAACCCCTATATCCGCAATCCCCCCTCTCACAACTAATAATAAATGTATTAACCCCTTAACCGACAACCTCCCACAACGCAATGTCTAATTAAACTATTAACCCCTATATCCGCCAACCCCAACATCGCAAACTACCAATCAAAAGTATTAACCCCTAAAACGCCAAAACACAACGCAAATAAATAAATTACTAAGCCCCCTAGCCTAACACCCCCTAACCTAATTTAATTTTGCTTCATTTAGGGGGTGTTAGGTTAGGGGGTGTTAGGCTAGGGGGTTTAGTAATTTATTTATTTGCATTTTGGGTTTTTTGCAGTTTAGGGGTTAATACTTTAATAGGTAGTTTTCGTTGTGGGTTAATGGCGGATTAGGGGTTAATACTTTGGTTAGGTTTATTGCGTTGTGGGTTTTGGCGGTTTAGGGGTTAATACTTTAATAGGTAGTTTGCGATGTTGGGGTTGGAGGATTTAGGGGTTAATAATTTAGTTATTACTTGCGGTGTGGGTTTGATGGCGGATATAGGGGTTAATAGTTTAATTAGGCTTATTGCATTGTGGGGGGTTGTCGGTTAAGGGGTTAATACATTTATTAGTTCCGATGTGGGTTTGATGGCGGATATTGGGTTTAATACAGTTTATTAAATATTGCAGTGGGGGATTGCGGTTGACAGGTAGATAGATATTGCGCATGCGTAAGGTGTTAGTTTATTTTTGCAGCCAGTTTCGGGAGTTACGGTGCTCCCATACTGTCTCCATTTTCGCCACGTAAGTCCTTGCGCTGAATATTGGATACCGATTTGCGACGCGGTCCCATGTTAGCCTATGGGAGTAAAAATTGCGTCCGACGGGTGAAATATACGTGCCGCATTTATATGCGGCGCTGTTTATAGGATACCAAACCTGTGCAAAAACCGGCGTCGCCGACTTTTGCGGGCGACACCGCATATGCAATGGGGCCCTTAGTGTCTATAAAACAATGGGAACTGTTACTTTCTCTGCTGTGGCCAATTAGGGACTGTTATAAATAGGTTACTAGAGTGTGCAGCTGTGTAGAATATAACAGTGTTTGTATTTACCACCTCTAATGGAAGTTTATTCCATGAATCAACCACCCTTTCTGTGAAGAAGAGCTTCCACAAATTACACCTTAACCTACTACTCTTCAACGAGAGATCATAACCCCTTGCTCTCCTTAATGTACTTGAAAGTCACTTTCATATAACCTCTTTCCCTTCTCTCCTCTAAGCTATACACATTAAAAGGGCACAAAATCCAATTGTTTTCGTTCTTGATTCAGATAGAGGGGCCAATTTATCAAAGTGCGAGCAAACATGATCCGCTGTAGAGCTTATGTGAGCTTGCTAATACAATTTAAAAAACTGTAAGACTGATGCCATCAAAAGTTAAGAAGCTCTAAGACCAATTTGATCAGGATGATTGACAAACACTGCTCTCACGTGATTGGTTGCATGAGAGCAAGGGGTGGGTCTGCACAATCACCTGCTTGTGCAATTATAAATATGCATGGCAAATGATGCCTTGCAATCCCAGAATGAAAGCGGACAGGCTCCCTGCTTTTATTATTGTTCATTTAGTAATCATTTTTTTCTCCATGCCTTCCCTTTCTTCCCTTCATGTGAAGCAGCACTGTGCTGTTGATTTGTTATTGATAGATTAATAGATTTACCTTGGCTCCTCACATCATATTATGGTTTTTAAATCTTGATGTGAAAGCATGGTAAAAATAGCAATATAAAATAACTATATAATTGTTACTTCTGTTCTTATAGAACAACCATTTCAAGATGTAATTCAAACAAATACTCATCTTTATTCAAGTGTATAGAAAATCTGTTCATTACCCCCACTTACAAAAAGCTTCCTGCTTATGTTAATAATATGATATATAGGGGCCGATTTATCAATGTCCGTCCGACATGATATGCTGACAGACATCTCTGAATGTATACGCTATCGGCATTTATCATTGCACAAGCAGTTCACCAGAACTGCTTGTGCAATGCCGCCCCCTGCAGATTCGCGGCCAATCGTCCCCTAGCAGGGGGGGTCAATTAGTCCGATCGTATAGGATCGAGCATATTGATGTCCGCAGCCTTAGAGGCAGAGGACCAGTTATGGAGCAGCGGTCTTTAGACTAGACATGTGCATGGCGGAAAAATACGGTTCGGTTCTGATCGAATCAGATTTTTTCGAATTTCGGTTTGGAGCGATTTGAATTCGGAAAAATTTGAATCGATTTGGTTTGGATTTGTTTCGGATTCATTCGGATTCGAATAAATTCGGTTTGGATTTGTTTCGGATTCATTCAGATTCGAATGAATTCGGCTGGATTGGGATTAGACTAGTATTATGTACTGTACATTAGGTGTAACCCATAGCAGAGTGATATAACCTAATATACTGTACAATACTAGTGTAATCCATAGCCATCCGAATCTACCGAATAAATCCGAATAAATCTGAATAAATCCGAAGTTATTTGGATTTATTCGGTAGATTCGACACTATTTTAATTCGGCGATTCGGTTCGATCCGAATCTGCCGAATTTTCTGAATTTCCGAATCGAACCGAACCGAATCGCACATGTCTACTTTAGACCACTGCTTCATAACTGTTGTTTCCGGCGAGCCTGAAGGCTCGCACGGAAACAGGGGCATCAAGCTCTATTCAGAGCTTGATAATTCGGCCCCAATGGCTTCTACTTCTGGGTAACAACGTTAAATTCTGACATCTGTTCTGAATGTTATAACACTTGATTTGGAATATCATTGGGCCTGGGAATGGCATTGATGCCAAAGCTAACTAGATAAATCAGATAACAAATAATTACAACAGCGTCTTTTTGCTTTTGTTTTCTATTATATTCTCATGATTCTTGGTCTTGGAAAAATCTCTAGACAGTCAGAAAAAGTAACCATCTCAAACAGAACAGTGATGGATGTAGCAATAACAAAACACTATGTTTAGTCACTGGGGGATATGTATCAAGCTGTCAACTATGTTGCATTCGCCGGGATCAATACGCTCGCCTAACATCGCCTAACATCGAGGCCGTGTATCTCAATATGCTCTCCTTATTTATGAATAAAAACCGGCAAAAAGACGCGCAGCAAGTACGGGGTGATGAGCATCAGACTGTTGTTAACTAACAGTCATCGATCTAGCGTCTATTCGGCTTTTTTACAACTTTATTTATACCTTGTCACTAAACGCTGCCACTATAATAAAATGTTTAACCCCTATTCTGCTGCTCCCCAACATCGCCGCAACCTAAATAAAGTTATTAACCCCTATCCCGTTGCTCCCCGACACCGCCGACACTAAAAAAAACGTATTAACCCCTAAACCTCTGGCCTCCCACATCACTACCACTAACTAAACCTATTAACCCCTAAACCTCTGGCCTCACACATCACTACCACAAACTAAACCTATTAACCCCTAAACCATCAGCCCCCCACTTCGCCAAAAACGAAATTAAGCTATTAACCCCTAAACCTAACAACCCCCTAACTTTAAATTACAATTACAACATCCCTATCTTAATATAGATTAAATGTAGAATTAAACTATTTTAAACTATTAATTAACCTACCCTAACTATTATACTACAATTAAATTAAAATACCAATTAAATAAACTAAATTACATATTAAAGAAACCTAACCCTACTCAAATTATTTAAATATACAATTAAACATTATTAAAAGTCCTCAATTACAGTGTGTACAGTGTGTGTGTGTATATATATATATACTGTATATATATATATATATATATATATATATAAATAAATATATATATATATATATATATAATGTGTATATATATATATATATATATATATATATATATATATATATATATATATATATATATATATAGCTTTAAAATAATAATTAAAAAGATGGGGTGTAATAGCAATGTACAAGAGAATAAACAATATAGAAAGGAAGTAGTGAAGACCTTTATACACAAATAGTAATAAGGAAAAGTATGTAGTGCTAAAAGCAGGTAATCCTTTATTCCAAACATTTTGTAAAAGCACAGAAGTAGAAAACCATAAAAACAAGTGATATTCTAGTAAATAGTCCATAGTTCTGGTCGGACTCAGCACATTGTGCCAAACATGTTTCAGGCTTTCTCTCAGCCCTTGTTCACTGGCATAGGGAGTTATATTTCCTAACACTAAAAAGTAACTTTCCATCCATACACAAATGGTTTCTATCATGGTCTCAATAGTGGAGATAAAAATGAATACTGAAAAAAAGTCTTGGAGCATTTACATTCCACAGTATATAAGAGTTGTATGTCCCTGCCTTACCAGTGCAAGAGATATAGGGGCTGATTTATCAAGGGCCGAATGGCCCCTGATGCCCCTGTTTCGGCACGAGCCTTTAGGCTCACTGGAAACAGCAGTTCAGAAGCAGCGGTCTTAAGAATGCTACTCCATAACTAGTCTGCCGTCTATAAGGCTGCGGAAAGCAATGAACACGATCAGATGCGATCGGGTTGATTGACACCCCCTGCTAGAAGCCGATTGGCCGCAAATCTGCAGGGGGCAGCATTGCAAAAGCAGTTCCCCTGAACTGCTTGTACAATGTTAAATGCCGACAGTGTAAGCTGTCGGCATTCAGCACTGTTGGGCTGACATGAGCGTGTTATGATTTTTTTGCATGCAATGTGGTCTTTTCGCAATCAATTTCCATTGCACATGTATTACAAGTCTGAATCATGATTGCGCACGCGCATTTGCCTTTTACGAAACAATTTGCCTTTTAAAATTGTACAAGCAGTTCTGGGGAACTGCTTGTGCAATGCTGCCCCTGCAGATTTGCGGCCAATCGGCTTCTAGCAGGGGGTGTCAATTAACCCGATCGCATCTGATCGTGTTCATTGCTTTCCGCAGCCTTATAGACGGCAGACTAGTTAAGGAGCAGCATTCTTAAGACCGCTGCTTCTGAACTGCTGTTTCCGGTGAGCCTAAAGGCTCACGTGGAAACAGGGGCATCAGGGGCCATTCGGCCCTTGATAAATCAGCCCCTATATCTCTTGTACTGGTCAAGGCAGGGACATACAACTCTTATATACTGTGGAATGTAAATGCTCCAAGACTTTTTTTCAGTATTCATTTTTATCTCCACTATTGAGACCATGATAGAAACCATTTGTGTATGGATGGAAAGTTACTTTTTAGTGTTAGGAAATATAACTCCCTATAAAGGTTATCAACCGTACATTTTAGCACACAAATTAACAAATTTTATTGTTTATTATATACAACAGTGTGGTGCTTTTCGGTGAATATATATACCAGACACACTATGCTATAACTGCTGATAACATACTTGCTTACTCACAGGGGTCAATTATTTGTATAAACACACATATCATTAATATCTCTTGTGAGTAAATGACATGCATTAAATAGGTGCATTCTTGATATTTGCACTTTCTGAGTTTCAGCAAGTTTTAATTGTATGTGTGTGTGTGCGTGAGTACTAGTCCAGCTGGACTATTATATTTCTTCTCCCAATAAAGTTATTTAGTGTGAATGAAGATGTCTGTGTTATTTTAAAGTATCTAAATTTTCACATTACTCATTTGAGAATATCCCAGCAGTGTGTCTTAGTATTAAACTAGTCCAGTAACCAACAGTCTTTTCTTTGTGCTGCAAACCTCTTTTTTGCATCTCTTAGTACATTCTGATGTATATTACTGTTAAAGGTTCTGGAATTTAAGGGTTACAAATAATAATAAATAATTTTGATCCATCCCTTAAATTTAGATTAACATAACCCACTCAATCTTCCCTCACCTTTTCCATTACAAACTATGGTTCCAGTAATTGCCTGCTTGTCTTCAGAAAACTGTTTACGGGCTTTCTTGTGCATCATCTTTAGAAGCCATGCAGGTCAATTTGATGCAGTGTGCGGCGTATGGTCTGAGCACTGACAGGCTGACTCCCACCCCTTCAACCGCTGCAGCAATGCTGGCAGCACTCATACGTCTATTTCCCAAAGAGAACCTCTGGATATGACGCTGAGCACGTGCACTCAACTTCTTTGGTCGACCATGGGAGGCCTGTTCTGAGTGGAACCTGTCCTGTGAAACCACTGTATGGTCTTGCCCACTGTGCTGCAGCTCATTTTCAGGGTCTTGGCAATCTTCTTATAGCCTAGGCCATCTTTATGTAGAGCAACAATTCTTTTTTTCAGATCCTCTGAGAGTTCTTTGCCATGAGGTGCCATGTTGAACTTTCAGTGACCAGTATGAGAGAGTGTGAGAGCGATAACACCAAATTTAACACACCTGCTCCCCATTCACACCTAAGACCTTGTAACACTAACGAGTCACATAACACCGGGGAGGGAAAATGGCTAATTGGGCCCAATTTGGACATTTCCACTTAGGGGTGTACTCGCTTTTGTTGCCAACAGTTTAGACATTAATGGTTGTATGTTGAGTTATTTTAAGGGGACAGCAAATTTACACTGTTATACAGGCTGTACACTCACTACTTTACATTGTAGCAAAGTGTAATTTCTTTAGTGTTGTCACATGAAATGATATAATAAAATATTTACAAAAATGTGGGGGGTGTACTCACTTTTGTGAGATACTGTATATATATTCATATACATATCTCGCTAGAAATAGATATATCTGTCCAAATATCATCAAATATATAGAGAAATATTTATTTAGAAATAAATAGAACATATTCGCATTTTCATGTACACTTTTCAAGAAGAATACGTCATAAGCTTTGCGCCACATTAAATTTTTTTTTCTATTTGTCTTCTCCATTGACTTCTATGGGGAATACGTTAAAGCGCACGCAATTTCATGGTTTGCATTACGTGGCTTAAGAGCACGCAAAATAAGTTATTTTGCAACCTGTATAACTCTGCAACCCCAAATGTGAAAAAGTCATAATGTGAGCGCAAACTGATTTTCCGCGCGACTTGTAATCTTGCTCAATGTAAGGTAATTACTCCTTCGTGCCTTTACAGTTAGATAGGTATATCATTAACCAGTGAGGATGAAAAGCTTTCCCATATCACAATCTGCATATGCATTGACTGGGTAGCAGCTCTACATATGCAGTGGGGGATCTGACCCTGCAAAAATCTCTTCCTTCAGCCCTTTGCAGTGGAGTATGAGGGCATAATTGTATTAATATGTTGGTCTGCATAAAGTCCTGCTCCTTTGTCATTTGTGATGAGTTGGTTTACTTAGTGCATTTTTAAAACAGAACACAGCAGAGAGAGAGGAAGATTTGTTTCATGGTTTATTACATTATACATGTTTACGATGCCAGCTGGCACGTGCCAGCATAGTCTTGGCAGAATGAATAAAGAGTGGAAAAAAATGAGTAACTCTTTATATATACCACATACTTTTATAATATTTGTGTGTTCTATCTGCTTTCCTAAACCGTCCCTTCAGATGTAGTGCTTTCCCTATGTATTTAAAAGGATATGCTTAGGTAGACAAACTCATTTACAGAACCCTACTTTGTCACACAAGCACAACAAGGTTTTCTAGTAGTTTTGCAAATCTGTAAAGTGGCATTTTTAAGAATGCGTTAAAACATTTAGGCCTAGATTACGAGTGGAGCGCAAAATTGCGCTTTCATGAGCATGATATTTGCGCTCCACTCAGTAATACCATTGCATGCAAATCTGCACTGGTATTACAAGTTAGGCCCAATACGAACACGACCTCAAGTTCCCATTGCCTGGAAGCCTTGCGCTCACTAGAGCGCACTTCCATAGGCTCCAATGGGAGCCTTGTCCTGATGCTGTGAGACACGGCAGAGAACCTAGCGCAGGGGGTAAGTCGTGCAGCGTTGGGCAGCAAATTAAAAATATATATAGATATATATGTAGCTGATGAATATATACATATATATGTATGTGTTTATATGTGTATATATAAAGAGGCAAGGAGGTAGTGCTGTGACCTACAAGTTTCTTATTAGCTATACACCAGTATAACAAATAATGGCGTCTTCTTACCAGAAAAATAGAGCCCAATGCGCTTATACACGTAAAGGTAAGTTCCAAGTCTGGATCCCTTCGTGAGGAGGCAACACCACACTGCAACTCTGTGAGGAGTGTATCTCACCGTGTCTACCTGCTCTCCCCACTACTGGAACCTTGTCCCTCTCCGTACTCTGATATTTGCACCATGGCAGGCTCCTCTGGCAACCGTTAGTGACGTCCCACACAGTGCGCAATTCAAATATGACTGGGATATGTTACCGCAGGTGAAAAGGGTATGTGCAGGCTCTGATGTTTAGGTGTGGGCGTGCAAAATGTAAACCCTCTGAACATGTCCTTGTCACAAATATTTTTTCTCCATCCACGACTAAACAAACATTCCAAATTGATAGTTGCCTAAATTGCATCTCAACCTTTGTCATTTATCTTTTAATATGTAATCTGTGTGACATTCAATATATAGGTCTCACAACACAGGACATCAATTCAAGAATCAGAGAAACCTATACACTATAGGTGCAGGAAAATCCTCTACCCCTCTTGTTCAGCATTTTGCTTTTCACCACAATAAAAAAGTAGACGTTTCAAAACCTAAAGGCTTAAAGGTGTGATCACACATTCCCTTTTATTAGTTATTGCTGCAAATAAGTTCTAAAAGTTCATGTATGCATACCCCATAATGAGACTTATGCATATATCTATTTATCCAAGTAACATTGTTGCAAATATGTTTTTATATGGTTGTATACATACAATACATTAGTTGATGTAACAGATGTGTAGATATATTTTTATTAATCTGTGAAATAATGTTGTTATGGATACTTTGTATATGGATGTGTACACACCAATAATAGATTCTGTACTAGAGATATCGTTTATTCGGCCATAGGGGATCTTAAACACAGATATGAGCCTTGAGGGACCCGTTATGACATTGTTATCTATATGCCCCCTAAGCTAATATTATTTGAAAGAAACAAAGAGCTTTGGCCAAGTATCTATGGAGCCTATTTATCAATGTGCGAGCGGGCATGATACGAAGTAGTGTATCATGTCTGCGGCACATCGATAAATGCCGATAGCATATGCTGTCGGCATTTATTATTGCACCAGCAGTTCTTGTGACGTTCAGTTCTTGGCCGCTAGCAGGGGGTGTCAATCAATCCGATCGTATTCGATCAGGTTGATTTCTGTCCGCCGCCTCAGAGCAGGCGGACAAGTTATGGAGCTTGATAAATGCCCCTATATGTTTAGTTGAAATATACCCCTCCCTTTTTTCTTAAAGGGACATAATACTCATATGCTAAATCACTTGAAACTGATGCAGTATAACTGTAAAAAGCTGACAGGAAAATATCACCTGAGCATCTCTATGTAAAAAAGGAAGATTTTTTACCTCACAATCTCCTCAGCTCAGCAGAGTAAGTTCTGTGTAAAAAGTTATACTCAGCTGCTCCCAGCAGCAGGTAAAAAAAATTAAAAAAATGAAGAAATGAACAGCAGCCAATCAGCATCAGCAGTGCTGAGGTCATGAACTTTTACTGTGATCTCATGAGATTTGACTTAACTCTCATGAGATTTCATAGTAAGCTTCCTTTACCTGATTGGTGAAATAATATGAGAGTGCATGATGCTCATACTTTCAGTTGTCCCGGGACAGACATACTAATATGCTGCTTAGAAATCCTTTACAATGGGAGGTGGCTACTGAGGAACTTTTGAGGTAAAATATCTTTCTTTTTTACATAGAGATGTTCAGGAGATATTTTCTAGTCAGCTTTTTACAGCTATGCTGCAGCACTTTCAAGTGTTTAAACATTTGGGTATTATGGCCCTTTAAATTAATATACTGTTTGTTCATGTTTTTTGTATAGATTGGTTTAGCTTAAATAGTTTCATACATTATGTATAACTGAAACAACATCATTCTATGTAGCATTCTGATGTAAATATCACTTTAATCTTGAAGGTGTTTGTTTTCTTTTAAATCTTTTTACCCAATCAGGTAAAAGAACCCATTACTTAAGATGCACCAGGTGTGGTATAGCACAGGGCTATGACTACAGCTACCACCCGAAACGCATAAGCTGTGATTATCTCACCACCTTCTTCCTTATGTGTGAATCTCCATGTTTAAATTATGGAAAATAAAAGTCAAGTTTTATCTACTTCGGATGTCTGAGCTTACTTTCTTTTGAATGGACTTTATATGTGTATATACACATATTAACAAATAAATATATACGTATATAAGCATATACATATATATTTGCAGGGAACACACAGTTTCCCATAGACCGCAATGTAAACGCACTTACACCCCACAACCCTTAACCCCTCATAACTGATTCATGCTGTTATTTTTCTAAAAAGATGCTCATACTTTTTATTTTAATAAAGCAACTGTACACTTTATTTGGGGGCAATTGAAGGACAATTTTTTAATTAACCAGAGGTCTGACCTCAGGTTAATTTCGCTTAGTGCAAAGTGCTCCCGCGAGCTCACGGTAGCATTAACCAGGCGCTTGTAATGGCTGATTATTTAATGTGCGCCCGTAAATGGGTAAATTTGCCCCTTTATGAGTGCACGTTAAAATATCGCTTTACTTGTAATCTAGCCCTTATTTTGTATGTAGGTCTTTTGCAATTCAGTATTTAAAAGGACATGAAAGTAAAACAAATAAATAAATATATTCAGATATAACATACAATTTTAAAAGACTTTCCAATCTACTTTTATTATCAAATTAACTTAGTTATTTTGGTATCCTTTTTTTTTTTAAAGTCTCAAGAGCAGTAATGAACTACTGGAATCTAGCAGGTGATTTGTAGCTTCATACATATGCCTCTTGTCATTTGCTCATCAGCAGATGTGCTCAGTTAGCTCCCAGTAGTGCATTGCTGCTCTGGAACTAACTTTAACAATATGTTTTTTATTTATTTATTTATTTATTTTTAAAATACATTTACAACCAAACATTAAAGGGATACTAAACCCAATTTTTTTCTTTAATGATTCAGACTTAGAATGCAATTTTTTTTTTTTTTTTAATCAAAAATTTTTTATTGAGACAAATGTACAAGCAAGACAGTAGTGCTGTTACAGAATGGCAGATATAGGTCATCAATAATTTAGTTCGACAAATAAACTAGTAAACAAATAGAAACAACCATAAAAATAATATATAAAAATAGGCACAATATATAAAACCAAGGGTCTCTTTTTTTTTTAGGGGGTTAGTATAAAGTATATAGCAAGTAGCCTTTTCAATAATTGGTATTGGAGCAATATTAATAGATATTATGTAAGGATAAATGAATGAATGAATCGGATTTGGGGAAGGTGTAAAAGGGAGGGGAGGATAGGGAGAGGGAAGGAGGAGGAGAAGAAAAAAAAAATTCTCTTTCCCCTTTTTTCCCCCCTTTTTTTTCTTCCTTTTTTCCCTTTAAGAAAGGGGAGGTGAGCGGGGTTTCTTAAATGGTATTTTGGGGTCTGGTGTCCCACTGTGGGAATTTTGTGATCCAAGGGGACCAGATCCCGTAGAAGGAGTCAACTTGATCTAAGACTTTGTAAGAGTACTGTTCCATTTGTCCTACGAAGTGTACAATGGAGATCACCTAAGAGAGAGAGGGAGGTCCGTCCTGTTTCCAGGCTCTGGCAAGCACCAGTTTCGCAGCCATGAGAACATAGATTGTAAGCGCCTCCTCTGAGGGAGATAATCTAGGCATGGGCATGTGAAGGAGGGCTACTTCTGGAGTATACGGGGGAATAAGATTTAGTGAAAGAAAGAGTGCATAGACTTTCCTCCATAGGGGTTGGATTACAGGACATGCCCACCAGGTATGGAGTGCCGTGCCAATGTCTCCACAGTTTCTCCAACAGAGAGGGGAGTGGGAAAGGTATATCCTGTGTAGAGTGACTGGAACCAAATGCCAGCGGACTAACACTTTATAGTAAAGCTCCCATAAGGTGGCACAATGCAGGAGTTTTTTGGTTGTCATAATTCTAAGGTGCCAGATGTCTATTGTTACTGTGAACCCAATCTCTCTCTCCCAGGCGCAGTGTTGTGGAATTTTGTGTAGGATGTGTATATTAGTAAGGAGGTTGTAATGGAAGGATAGTAGGTGCTTTAGTTCATGTATTCCCTGCCAAGCCTTCTCCCACGTTGTCAGAGGATGTAGTGATGATTTTGGGTAGCCCCAAGTGCGGAGGCACGTGCTCAGGCGGAACGCCTCAAAGGCAAGCCTGGGGGGGAGTTGGAGTTTGGTGCAAAGTGCAGGGTGAGATAGCCAAACATCATTCTCATAGAAGTTCAAGACTAAAAGTGTATGTGGGTTGGGCCATAATTCAAAGTGAAAGTCCGGGAGACAGAAAAGTGCAGCGGAAACTGTGAGCAAAGGAGAAGGAAAAGGGGAGATAGCAGGGTTGTGTCTGATCTGGTCCCAGAATCGTAGTGCATGCTTAAATATAGGATGCAGGGAGTCAATGTCATGTCTGTGGTGGAGAGGGATCCAGAGTAGGTCAGATAGGCATAGACCAGGAGGCAGTAATGAGGATTCAAGGGCAAGCCAACTAAGTTGTCTTTCAGGGTTATTCCAAAGGAGGATATGTGATAATCTGGCTGCATTATAGTAGGATATTATGTTTGGTAAGGCTAGGCCTCCCTGTGAAATCGGTTTTTCTAAAGTATGTCCGGAAGTTCTGGGTCTTCGATCTTTCCATACATATGCAGTTATTAGGCTTTGAAGTCTATTAAGGAGCATTCTAGGGATATTATATGGAATGGATCGGAATAAATATGTAATCTTCGGGAGGAAGGACATTTTGATGGCCGCAATGCGACCTGTCCATGAGATCTCTCTGAACTCCCAAGTCTCAAGGAGCTTTCTATATTCTGCAAGCTTGTCAGAGTAGTTTTGCGCTATGACCACCGCAGGGTCTGGGCTCAAGTGAACCCCCAGAATCTTGAGAGAAGAAGTTTTCCATTGGAGGCAGAATGTGGTTTGTAATAAAATAAGAGTATCGGGGGGGACATTTATGGGTAGGACCTCTGTTTTGGAGACATTGAGCTTATAGAAGCTCAAGCCTCCAAACTGTTGTAGGGTAGTGAATACTGCAGGGAGAGATTCTTCGGGGGATGTCAGGAACAGGGTAATGTCGTCGGCATATAGGGAAATTTTGTGCATAGAGGTGCCGACAGAGAGGCCTCTAATTTTAGGATCTTGCCGGATGGATTGGGCTAAGGGCTCTATTGATAAAGCAAACAGGAGAGGGGACAAGGGGCACCCCTGCCTAGTGCCGTTTGAAATCGTGAACTTGGGAGATTGGAACCCAACCCCCCGTATAATGGCCGAGGGGTTGTTGTATAGGGCCTTAACCGCCACAATGAAAGTAGTGGGAAAGCGGAAAATTCTCATGGTCTCCCATAGGTAATCCCACCTGACCCTGTCAAACGCCTTTTCGGCATCTAGCGACAGAGCCAGGAAGGGAGAGGAGCCCTGTGATGCAGTGTGTAAGACATCAAGGATTCTTCTTGTGGCATCGGAACCCTCTCTATTTGGGATGAATCCTACTTGGTCATTGGATATAAGGGGAGTAATAATTTTAGCAGCTCTACTGGCTAAGAGTTTGGCGTAGATCTTGGTGTCTATGTTAATCAATGAGATGGGACGGTAACTACTACAGAGGTCGGGCGGTTTACCGGGTTTCAAGATCGTGATTATGACTGCCTCTAGGAATTCTGTTTTAAACGAAGCTCCAGAAAATATCTCTTGGAGAAATCTGTGTAGTACGGGAGTTAGGAGGGGGAGAAAGGTTTTATAAAATCTGGCTGTAAAGCCATCTGGGCCTGGGGCCTTACCTAGTTTTAGATTTTGGATAGTATTCTTGACTTCCTCGATTGTTAGTGGGGAGGAAAGAGAGGAGATGGCCTCTTCCGAGAGAGAAGGAAGTGAGAGAGAATTAAGGAAAGTAGAAATTTTTCCTAGAGCGGTAACTGGGACATCTAAATTAGCTTCAATATTGTAGAGTGAGCAGTAATACTGCTTAAAGGAATTTCCAATGTCTGTCGGGGCTGATACATTCACTCCAGATGGGGTTTGAATGGACCGTATTCTTGCTTGAGCTGTACGGTGTCTAAGCTTAGTGGCTAGTAGAGTAGAAGCTTTCTTACCCTGATGGTAATAGATTTTTTTGAATTTTTCCATCAGATTGTGGACCCTTTTAAGTTTCAGGACTTTGGAGATTTCGTCATTTATGACCTGAGAATAGGAGTGGGAGAGTTCTATCTTTAATTTTCGGAGTTGGATGGTCAAGGCAGGTAAAGTGTATCTATACTTTAGGCGGGCTTCAGATTCATACCTCATGAGATGCCCTCTTATCACTGCCTTCAGAGTGGCCCACAAGTTCTGTGAGGAGGTCTGATTATCGTCGTTAAGGGCAAGGAAGTCAGTTATGTGTGCCTGTAAAGCCGCCTTGATGGTTGGGTCTGTGATAGTCCAGTCCTGCATGCGCCAAATATTGGGGGAGGGACTAGATAATGGGCCCAAGTGAAGATGTATAGAGTCATGGTCAGACCAAGAGACTGATGTGATGAGTATGGAGTGAATGTTTTCTAAGAAGGTAGCCTCAGTAAAAAAATAATCTATACGTGTGTGTGACTTGTGTGGAGCAGAGTAGAACGTAAATTCCCTATCTTGTGGGTGTAAGGCCCGCCAATTAGAATGCAATTTTAAGCAACTTTCTAGTTTACTCCTATTATGATTTTTTTTTTTCGTTCTCTTGCTATCTTTATTAATAAAAGAAGATATGTAAACCTTTGGAGCTGGCCCATTTTTGGTTCAGAACCTGGGTTATGCTTGCTTATTGGTTTGCTAACTGTAGCCACCAATAAGCATGTGCTATCTAGGGTGCTGAACCTAAAATGGGCCGGCTCCTAATCTTTACATTCCTGCTTTTCAAATAAAGATAACAAGAGAATTAAGAAAATTGGTAATATGAGTAAATTAAAAAGTTTCTTAAAATTGCATGTTCTATCTGAATCATGAAAGAAAAAAAAAATGGGTTTAGTTTCCCTATAAGATAAAGAATTTAAATTGAAATAATTAAAATACTAAAGTAAAATAAAATATTTCTGTATACACAGTTTCCCTTGAAATAATATTACATAAATCGTAACACATTAGAAGGTAGACACAGTGATAAACTCAAATCCACTAAGCAATTCTACTATCCCTAATCTTATCTGACCACAGTGAGAGATGGTGATTTACTAGAGAGATTTACCTTGATTATTGAGATATTCATCCCTCAAAAATGTGAAAATCTCCATCCTATGGATATATTCCATTCGTTTTCCAGTTATTTTAGTATGTATAGGGATTGAGGCAGTTTAACTATTTGTTTAACCTATTTGTATGGGTTAGATATACTGCTAGGTAAAAAATATTAGCGCTCTCGGGTTAGCTCTGGTATTACAAGTTGAAAGTAAAATGACTCAGACTAGCTAACTTCAGGACTTCAGGCTATTGAGACCGCGCTAACTCCGTCTCCCCATAGACATCTATGGGGTGTGCTGGAGAAATACTTAGAACAAAAAACCAAAACTGGCACTACACTGTGTATTAGGTGAGATAAGGAATTCAATAATAAATTCCGGTGCTACCCCTTTAAGGCAAGTACATTTAGGCTAGAAAGAACAGAAAGATCAGGGGTTAATAAAGCACTCACTCTAACTCAAAAATATATATGTATAAAAACATTCATACTTTATTATTTAAGGTTAAAACCGGGATGTGACTCCCTGTAAAAAGATTAAACTACCCACAACCTATTGAACCTATACAAACTTAAAGGAAATTAAACCGCTAATCACTCCTCTGTTTCCTGGCCGATAACAGGAAACATCAGCATCAGGTGACTGGAGTGACCTAGCGGCTGTGAATCTAAAGTTATAAAACAAACGCGTTTCGGCTTGGTTAGCCGCTAGGTCACTCCAGTCACCTGATGCCGATGTTTCCTGTTATCGGCCAGGAAACAGAGGAATGATTAGCGGTTTAATTTCCTTTAAGTTTGTATAGGTTCAATAGGTTGTGGGTAGTTTGATCTATTTACAGGGAGTCACATCCCGGTTTTAACCTTAAATAATAAAGTATGAATGTTTTTATACATATATATTTTTGAGTGAGAGTGAGTGCTTTATGAACCCCTGATCTCTCTGTTCTTTCTAGCCTAAGTGTGCTGGAGAAAGCCTTTTTTCTTTTATCGCTCACACGCTAACCTGAAGCTGTGCTAAAGCTGAAGATGCGTTAGGAATACTTCACTAAGATTTTTTATTTTAATCTGTTTACTTGCATAACGTTGCGCCAGTTTTGAACAATATCATTAAAGGACTATAATATCCTATAATATATAAAACTGACAAACATCTCATCTACCTTTTGTGAAAAAACAAACACATTTTCTAATCTCTTTTTATGTTTTATGGAACTGCATATATTTTTTTATTTTGGGCCAGATTACAAGTGGTACGCTATTTAGCTTGCCCGTAAACACCTGCCAGAAGTAAACTTATTGAAAGTAAAATGTTTACGCGCAAGTGAAATATAAAGTGCGCTAACTGTTGGACTTCGGCTATCACGGCAGTGATAACTTCTTCTCCCCAGCAGAATTTTAAGTGTCTAGGGCAGCAAAAAACCTAAATACGCCACTGATAACATACATATATGTGAATATATATAGGTATATACAGATATATATATATAGGTATATCTATTTAAAAATACATAGAGCATTTTTCCATATGTGAAAAACATTGGAATGTAAAATATTTACAGTACATACACAGTAAAACACATGATTAAATATTAATTAAAAAATGTGTTTATTGTTTTCAGGTATTTGAGTGGAAAGGGCTCCAATGTGTGTGTATATATATATATATATATATATATATACGTGTAAATATGTGTATACATATAAACACATATAAATACATAAATACACATGTTTGTGTGTGTGTGTGTATATATATATATATATATATATATATATATGTATATACGTGTAAATATGTGTATACATATAAACACATATAAATACATAAATACACATGTTTGTGTGTGTGTGTGTATATATATATATATATATATATGTATACGTGTAAATATGTGTATACATATAAACACATATAAATACATAAATACACATGTTTGTGTGTGTGTGTGTGTGTATATATATATATATATATATGTATACGTGTAAATATGTGTATACATATAAACACATATAAATACATAAATACACATGTTTGTGTATGTGTGTATATATATATTTATATATAAAAATGGGAAAATGTTATAAAATAATCAGGCTGGGAGAGATGAGGGAGCACAGATTTATATGTCCCTAGAGCAGCACAGACCCTTCTCTCCCCTTACTATTGTTTCACTATAAAAATCAAACACCTCTATGTAGACTGCAGATGACTAAATAGCCACAGTATATGGGCTTAAAGGGACATTCCAGTCAAAATTTAAATGTGCATAGATTAATTACATATTTGAATGGAAACATATTTGCAATATACATGTGTTAGCAAAAATGCTTCTAGTAAAAGTTATCATTGTTTTAGTGCTAACATTTTTCTCTGCACGTGCATGTGAAGCATAGCTAGATATTCTCAGTGCACCTACATTTTAAATACTGCAGCTGCTCAGATCATCACTGGGGCTTGTATCATGTCAGAAATTAACAAATTGAGTCATTACCAGATGGTACAAGCACCTTAGGCTCTCCGAGCAAGTGCTGTGTTTAAAATGCTGGTGCACGTTGCATACTTAAATACACTTTTGAAACAGCTACAGCTTTTATAAGAAGCATTTTTGCTAATGCATGTATATTGCAAAATTGCTTCTGTTCAATACCGAAATGCACCCATATGGTTTCCAATTGTGGCTGGAATATCCCTTTAAAGGGTCAGTAAAGTCAACATTAACCTTTCCTGATTCAGATAATTGCAGGGCAGTTTTAAAAACTTTTTAATTTACTTCACTTATGACATTTTCTTCATACTATTGATATCCTATTGTTGAATACCTAGGTGAGCTCAGGAGCATCAATGCACGACTGGGAGCTAGCTGCTGATTGGTGGCTCCTCATATACGCCTCTTCTCATTGGCTCGCCTCATGTGTTCAGCTAGCTCCCAGTATTGCGTTGCTGCTCCTTCTACAATGGATACCAAGAGAATTAAGCAAATTTGATAATATTAGTAAATTGGAATGATGTTTGAAATTGTATGTTTTTGTTGTATACGCATTTTGTTAGACATTGATAAGATTTCAGATGTTATTTCCTCCCTATTTCCTTCAAGAGATTCAACTCTCTTGCCTAAGTCGTTTGGTTATTTTTTAAGATCAGCACATTTTTCTTTGATACACAGCTTTACTTGATTAATGAGTGACTCCACCAACGTTGTTGTTGTTGTATGTCCATGTCAGTGTTTGGGAGTAATGAGGTATTAAGATCTAGTGGATTATCTGGGGTTTCCTCATTAGGTCTAGATTTGTCTGCTGGTTTAAAAAAGGCAGAGACGTTGGTCGGAGTGGTTTTAGTAAGCTTATCCTGCCCAGGCAGTCTTCTAGAGGCCATCTCTGTAGTCACTTAAAAAGGCTCAGTACAGGTAATGTGCAGATTTTACTTTGAATTAATGCTCAATTATTACTCAGCAAAGCACTGTATCTTATTGTAATAAAGTTCATCAAATGTGTATACCTCTGTGTCTATCCGGGTTGTAAGAAAATACAGTAGACAAATGTAGTATGCAGCCAGTGTCATGAGTGGTGTTTTTTACTGCATTTGGATATATTTTAAAGCACCCTAATGATGTAGCCATTAGCCACGTAGTGTTGCTTTCCGCAATCTCCCTTCACCCACAGATGCGTTTCTGGGTGGAAATGAAACATCAGTTCCTGGGAGGTAAGTATGGATGTATATACTTATGTTCAAGCTTACCCAGTACAAAGTAGAAAGGCTCTCTTGGCATCCGCCTCTCTCAGGTAACGGGATCCGCCATAGCCCAAGGGATCTGTGTGAGCAGGCCGTAAGTTCCGTGTTGCCCTAATAGGGTACCGAAAATATCCGTTGTGTAGATATTCCTGTTCAGAACTTTACTTTTACCCTCTGGATCTTCTTAAAGCACTAGGGTGCTATTATTCTTGCCTCACAGCTTACCACCGACAAGAGCATTAAGAGGACGCGGCCATCTTAAATGGCGTTCCGGCTCCGCCCCTGAAATTGTATGTTTTATGTCAAACATAAAAATGTCTAATTTTGCTTTTACTCTCCCTTTAATAACCCAATCTCTGTGGCAGCTGTTTTTATGTAGCACATTGCTTCCAGTGAATAAAGGGACATTGTACACTAGATTGTTCTTTGCATAAATGTTTTGTAGATGATCCATTCATATAGCCCATCTGGTAGTAGTTTTGTAAAATGTATACTTTTGCTTATGTTTACATTTTACAATAGCTAATTTTCAGACTCCTAACCAAGCCTCAAAGTTTTAGATGTATACTGATGTATACAGACTTCAGATTGCCTCTGTTTGTATAATGGGTCTTTTCATATGCAGGGGAGGGGGGAAGGTTCTGCTCTTAGCCCCTTTTAGTGGGTGTCCCAGCCTATCCTCATCAATAGTGCTAAATTGGGAGCTTCTAGCTTTCTAAGTTAGTTTAATAGGGTTTAATACTGGATTTTTATATCAGTATCTGTGCATATTTGTCTTTATAGTAGTGTCTATCACATGCAGTTAAATACTGCCTTTAACTCTGAGGTGTCTACAATAGCCTCATTATTTAGTACCATATAATAACGTACTGTGGCACAATGAAGAACGTATGAAATGTCAAATAAAAATCACGCTGGAGTTTTCTGCCATTGCTTTGTTAGAAAACCGGATACAACATATTTAGGGGTAGATTTATCATAGTGCGAGCGGACATGATACAATGTAGCGTTTCATGTCTGCTGCACATCGATAAATGCTGACAGCATACGATGTCAGCATTTATCATTGCACCAGCAGTTCTTGTGAACTGCTGGTGCAATGCCGCCCCCTGCTGATTTGCGGCTGCTAGCAGGGGGTGTCAATCAACCTGATCGTATTCGATTGGGTTGATTTCTGTCTGCGGCCTTAGAGCAGGCGGACAAGTTATGGAGCAGCAGTATTTAGACCACTGCTTCATAACTTCTGTTTCCGGCGAGCCTAAGGGCCCCTTAGAATTAATGTTAATAGGAAAAAGTCATAAATATATCCCATCATGTTACCACAAGCAAAACACTGTAATAGCTCCTATTATGAGAATCCCTGATGTTCTGTCTATTATATGCTTATTATGTTCATGTTGATGACATCTGGTGGTTTCATGTTGCAATTACAGCTTGGTTCTTCTCAAGAATAAAACAGGAAGTGTTAATAAAGTTTGTTAATAGAAGGTTTACTTTCAGTTTCTCAGCAGCCATCTTAGCTTCAAGAAGCATGGAAATCAGCTCTTAATATTTGCCTCTAAACATACATATACCTGTAAGTTATTGTTTGCTAAGAGTTTATTGTACATTTGAATTGCATTGCTATTTGCTGTAAGGATTAAATGTAAGCTCTCTGTATTATTTATTGTATTGCAAGCACCACGTGTAACTACATATTGTAATTTCAACTTTTCTTATTGTATTGCAGTTTTACAAAATAACTATTCAGAAGTAAAATCAGTTTGGAATAAACACAAAGCTATTTCTGTCTGGTTTGTTAACTAGCTGTCTAGTTATCAGTTTATGAGGACAGTACAGTAAAAAGGCAGGCTATATCAGGGGAAGATACAGAGCTGCATTGCAAAGTAAAACTCATGCTATATTAAGGGAAGATATAGGAGCTGCATTGAAAAGTGAGAAGCAATAACAAGCAAGATACAAAGGCTGCATTTTAAAGTAAAAAGCAGTAAATAACAAGCAAACATACAAGACCTGCAATTTAAAGTGAAAGGCAGTAAAAATAATTTGCACAAGATCTGCATTTAACATATTGTGCTACTTTAACCTGATCACTATGAACCAAGATAAGAGTGTTGATATGATGCAGCAAACTTTAGAGACCAGATCCTATGCCTCTGGCTCTAAATATTCAATGCGCTACAGCAGATCATCAGCCAGTTCTGCAGGACTCAGAGCCCGTGCTAAAGCGCAAGCAGCCCAGGCACAAATTTCTTATGCTGAAAAAGAAGCAGACATGATAAAGCAGAAAGCATCACTAGAAGCAAAGGCAGCTAGGCGCAAAGCAGATATGGAAGCAGAAGCAGCTAGGCGCAAAGCAGATATGGAAGTTGAAACAGCACAAAGCAAGGCAGAGTTTGAAGCTAATATGCATGTGCTAAAGATTCAAAGGGCAGCAGTTGCAGCATCTGCAGAAGCAGCAGTCTATGAAGCAGCAGCTGAACTAGAAGAGGAACCACTTCAAGATTTTACAGAAATAACTACCCATGATTCAGTACAAAGGACTCGTGAGTATGTACAGAACCATGCTCTAGACCAAGATAAAACAGAGCATGCTCCTATCCAACATATGTCCAGCATAATTCCACAGTTTCCTGACTCAACATATTTACAGTCTACTCCAAGTATTCCTGACCTGCACCCTCCTTCCCAGACTGACACTGCAAATGTCTCTACACCAAGAGTGCGCTTCCAAGAAAGCAGAGGTTATGCTGATCCACAATATTCATCACATTATATGGACTCTCACATATCCCCTCTCAGAAATAGCACATTAGGAACTTCAGAGACTACTGACCTAGCAAAGCACCTGATTCGTCGAGAGTTAGTGAGTACAGGGCTACTAACATTTGATGATCGACCAGAGAACTACTGGGCATGGAAGACATAATTCCAAGGTGTCACCAGAGATCTTAATCTTACAGCCAGAGAAGAGCTAGATCTTTTGACTAAGTGGCTTGGACCAGAGTCATCCCAACAGGCTAAGAGAATCAGGTCAGTGCATGTTCATAACCCAATTGATGGAGTTAAAATGGTATGGCAGAGACTAGAAGAATGTTATGGCAGCCCTGAAGCTATTGAGAATGCACTGTTAAAGAAGCTAGAAAACTTCCCCAAAATCTCAATCAAAGACAACATAAAGTTAAGAGAACTTGGGGACATGTTTTTGGAGGTGAATGCAGCTAAGACAGGAGGCTTTTTGCCAGGACTGGCATACCTAGACACAGCTCGTGGCATCAAACCAATTATTGAAAAACTGCCATATAGCCTGCAAGAAAAGTGGATTTTTCAAGGTTCCAAGTACATCATGTCTCCTTTCCACCATTCAGTTTCTTCACCAGATTTATTGTCAACCAAGCAAAGACCAGAAATGATCCAAGCTTCATATTCTCAACATGCAGCAACCAATTTCCAGTAAATACAGAGAAGTCAGGAACAAGGTACAGCAACAGACCAACGGTGTCTGTAAGAAAGACAGAAGTGTCAGCTACTAATGCAACTCCACAAGTGAACAGCCCTGCAAGGAAATCCATGGAATCAGACAGTCCATGTCCAATTCATAATAAACCACACCCACTGTCAAAATGTTGTGGGTTCAGAAGCAAGCACATTGATGAACGTAAAGCTTACCTGAAGGAGAATTCTATCTGCTTTAGATGTTGTGCATCCACCAGACACATTGCCAAAGACTGCAAAAATAACATAAGATGCAGAGAATGCAACAGTGACCAGCATACTTCAGCTTTGCATCCAGGTCCAGCTCCCTGGGCAGTAGAGACTCCTTTACCAAAGGGAGAGCAAGGTGGGGAGCAAGAGGAAGCTACTCCACCCACTATTGTATCCAAGTGTACAGAGGTATGCGGGAAAGGGACAAGGCCCAGATCATGTTCCAAGATTTGTTTAGTGACTGTATATCCCTCTAATAAACCTGACTGTTCTGTAAAAATGTATGCAGTGTTAGATGATCAAAGTAACCGTTCTTTAGCCAAATCAGAGTTTTTTGATGTGTTTAACCCCTTAATGACAACTGACGTACCAGGTACGTCATGCATTAACAAGTAGTTAATGACAATGGACGTACCTGGTACGTCAGTTGTCTAGGAGAGTGCTGGAAGCGATCGCAATCGCTTCCAGCAGCTCTCAGGGTATTGCAGTGATGCCTCCATATGGAGGCATCCTGCAATACCTTTTTAGAAGACTCCGATGCAGAGAGGGCCACTCTGTGGCCCTCTCTGCACCGGTAGTTTGTTGGTGGGTGGGAGCGCAACAGGGAGGTGGGTGGGCGGCCCATCGCTACCCGGCATCCGGTTCCTAGAAGTGCAATGTGCACGCCGGGTGCCGGGAGCGTGCGGGGGGCGCGCGTGCGCGTGCACGCATTAGCTGGCCACTGACACCAATGAGGGAAGAGGGGGGGGGAAAGATTTTTTTTTTAAATCATATAAAAGGATCTGGGAGGGGGGTAGGGGTATTGTGGGGGGGCTGCTACACTACAGAAAACCCCGCAAAAAAGCAAAAAATACTTTTGTTTTTGTGCAAATTGGGTACTGGCAGACAGCTGCCAGTACCCAAGATGGCCGCAATTAGATAGGGGAGAGGGTTAGAGAGCTGGGGGGGGGGGGGATCATGGAGGTTGGGGCTAAGGCAGGAGTCCATCACAGCTAAAATATTTTATTTTTTTTATAAAAAAAAAAAAAAAACTCCTTTTATTTAGTACTGGCAGACTTTCTGCCATTACTTAAGATGGCGGGGACATTTGTGGGGTGAGGGAGGGAAGAGAGCTGTTTGGGAGGGATCAGGGGGTGGGATGTGTCAGGTGGGAGGCTGATCTCTACCCTAAAGCTAAAATTAACCCTGCAAGCTCCCTACAACCTACCTAATTAACCCCTTCACTGCTGGGCATAATTTACGTGTGGTGCGCAGCAGCATTTAGCGGCCTTCTAATTACAAAAAAGCAATGCCAAAGCCATATAAGTCTGCTATTTCTGAACAAAGGGGATCCCAAAGAAGCTTTTACAACAATTTGTGCCATAATAGCACAAGCTGTTTTTAAATAATTTCAGTGAGAAACCTAAAATTGTGAAAAATGTAAAGTTTTTTTTTTATTTGCTCGCATTTGGCGGTGAAATGGTGGAATAAAATATACCAAAATGTGCCTAGATCAATACTTTGGGTTGTCTTCTAACAAAAAATATATACATGTCAAGGGATATTCAGGTATTCCTGACAGATATCAGGGTTCCAATGTAACTAGCGCTAATTTTGAAAAAAAAGTGGTTTGGAAATAGCAAAGTGCTACTTGTATTTATGGCCCTATAACTTGCAAAAAAAGCTAAGAACATGTAAACATTGGGTATTTCTAAACTCAGGACAAAATTTAGAAACTATTTAGCATGGGTGTTTTTTGGTGATTGTAGATGTGTAACAGATTTTGGGGGTCAAAGTTAGAAAAAGTGTGTTTTTTTCCATTTTTTCCTCATATTTTTTTTTTTTTTTAGTAAATTATAAGATATGATGAAAATAATGGTATCTTTAGAAAGTCCATTTAATGGCGAGAAAAACGGTATATAATATGTGTGGGTACAGTAAATGAGTAAGAGGAAAATTACAGCTAAACACAAACACTGCAGAAATGTAAAAATAGCCATTGTCATTAAGGGTAAGAAAATTGAAAAATGGTCCGGTCATTAAGGGGTTAACATTAGTGGTGAAACATTTTCCTACACTCTAAGAACATGCTCAGGCATTACAGAGAAAACAGGGTGTAGGGTATCCAACTTCACTGTTCAGTCTATTGATGGGAAAACACACATAAAACTCCCCACACTCATTGAATGTGACATGATACCTGATGACAGGTCAGAAATACCAACACTTGAGATTACACAGCATTTCCCTCATCTGAAATCCTTAACAGACAAGATCCCAGCACTTGATCCTAACGCACAAATACTTCTCTTGTTAGGAAGAGACATTCTGAAGGTGCACAAAGTACGTGAGCAGATTAATGGGCCTCACAACAGTCCTTATGCACAACATTTAGACTTAGGTTGGGTCATAGTTGGGGAAGTATGCTTAGGAGGAGTTCATAGACCAGCAGATGTGAACTCTTTCAAGACAAATGTGTTGCCTAGTGGGCGCACTTCTCTGTTCAGCCCATGCACTAGCTATATACAGGTAAAAGAGACCTTTAATGCTTGTAAACAACAATCATACACCCCCTCATTGTGTTATTTAGGAACTGCAACTCACAATGTGGGCAGTTTAGATGATAATGTGTTTGTTACTACTCCAAACGATGACAAACCTGCTATGTCTATTCAAGATTGTATGTTCTTTGATGTAGTAGAAAAAGAGATGTTTATTGATGAAGCAAATTACTGGGTAGCACCCCTACCATTTCGCTCACCTCGACTTAGACTACCAAACAACTTAGAGCAAGCCCAGAAAAGACTACTTGCTCTACAGCGTTCCTTTGTTAAAAAACCTGAAATAACTTTATGCAAAAGATCTTTGACCATGACCAAGCAGAACCTGCCCCACCATTGGAAGCAGGTGAGGAGTGTTGGTACCTACCAATCTTTGGTGTCTATCACCCTCAGAAGCCAGGACAGATCAGAGTAATTTTTGACTCAAGTGCTCAGTTTGAAGGCATCTCACTGAATGACACACTCCTCAGTGGGCCTGATTTAAATAATACACTACTAGGTGTCCTTTTACGTTTCCGCAAAGAGCAAGTTGCAATTACCACTGATGTACAACAAATGTTTTACTGTTTCATGGTTAGAGAAGATCACCGTAACTATTTGAGATTTCTTTGGTTTCGTGACAATGACCTTAACAAAGAAATTACAGAGTTCAGGATGAAGGTACATGTCTTTGGGAACAGCCCTTCCCCAGCCATAGCCATTTATGGTCTAAGACAAATAGCAAAGCAAGGAAAGAGTGAGTATGGTGAAGATGTAGAACAGTTTATCTTGAGGAATTTCTATGTAGATGATGGACTCGCATCGGTGCCTACTGAGGCTGAAGCAGTCAGTCTCCTGCAGAAAGCTAAGGACATGCTCGCAGGATCAAATCTCAAGCTACACAAAGTGGCATCCAACAAAAGTCCAGTAATGGAAGCATTTCCTGCAGATGACAGAGCTAAAGATCTAAAGGACCTTGTTTTAGGTGTCGATCCTCTACCCCTCCAAAGGAGCTTAGGAGTAAGTTGGAACTTACAGACCGACAGTTTCACTTTTCAAGTGTCTAAAGAGGTAAAACCTTTCACACGGAGAGGTATCCTGGCTACAGTAAACAGTCTTTATGACCCACTTGGGTTTGCATCTCCAATCACTATGCAAGGTAAATCTTTATTCAGAGAACTCTCAACAGACCAATGTGACTGGGATTCCCCACTCTTACCAGATAGAGAAGCTCAATGGAGAGCATGGACAGAAGACCTGATCCATCTTGAAGATCTCAGTATTCCCAGACCCTATGTGCCAGTGTCACTATCGTCCACAGTAAGAAAGGAGGTATGTGTTTTTTCTGATGCTTCTACTGTAGCGATAGCAGCTGTAGCATATCTCAGAGTCATAAACATCAGTGGTCAATGTCATGTAGGCTTTATTATGGGCAAATCTAAACTAGCTCCAAGACCAGCCCATACAGTGCCACGTCTAGAATTATGTGCAGCTGTTTTGTCAGTTGAGCTAGCTGAACTTATTACTGAAAAAATGGACATTGAACTTTATGCAGTTAAATATTACACTGATAGCAAAATTGTGTTAGGTTATATTCACAATACTTGTAGGAGATTTCATGTATATGTCTCAAACAGAATAATTCATATTAGAAAATCTACTAATCCAGATCAGTGGCATTATATTAACACCAGTCAGAATCCAGCAGATCATGGTACTAGACCAATTCAGGCAGCTCACCTAAAACATACCAACTGGTTCTCAGGCTCAGGCAGATTCAGGAGATCAATCTGAAGCTGAAGTATTTGACCTCATTGAACCAGATTCTGACAGTGAGATCAGACCTGAAGTGACAACTTTAATAACTGAAGTGTATGAATGCCAGTTAGACTCGCATAGATTTCTCAGATTCTCAAAGTGGAAGTCCCTTGTGAGAGGTATAGCAACACTTATTCACATTGCTAAGTCATTTTCCAGCAGCACTCAAAAGGAGTCGTGTACAGGCTGGCATTGCTGCAAAGGGTTATGCCATTCATTAGATTTCTTGCAAGCTGAAACAGTGACTATCAAATGTATCCGAACATGGAAATATAGGAAATGGAAAAAGAAACAAAACGTTCAAGAAGGAGATCTTGTATTGTTTAAAGACTATCAAGTAAAGTGCAATGGATGGACAATGAGTCTTATTATAAAAGCCATTCCTAATGGTGATGGTAGAGGTCAAAATTATTAAACAAGGGACTGCTAAAGTATACCTTAGACCTGTGTCAGATTTGATTGTTCTTTTTCAAAGTAAAAAGTTATCTGGTTGAATTTAATAATAATTTATAGATCATCTAATAGTGGTATATGTTTATACCAGGCGGGAAGTGTTCTGTCTATTATATGCTTATTATGTTCATGTTGATGACTTCTGGTGGTTTCATGTTGCAATTACAGCTTGGTTCCTCTCAAGAATAAAACAGGAAGTGTTTATAAAGTTTGTTATTAGAAGGTTTACTTTCAGTTTCTCAGCAGCCATCTTAGCTTCAAGAAGCATGGAAATCAGCTCTTAATATTTGCCTCTAAACATACATATGCCTGTAAGTTATTGTTTGCTAAGAGTTCATTGTACATTTGAATTGCATTGCTATTTGCTGTAAGGATTAAATGTAAGCTCTCTGTGTTAGAAACATGTATTATTTATTGTATGTATTGCAAGCACCACATGTAACTACATATTGTAATTTCAACTTTTCTTATTGTATTGCAGTTTTACAAATAACTATTCAGAAGTAAAATCAGTTTGGAATAAACACAAAGCTATTTCTGTCTGGTTTGTTAACTAGCTGTCTAGTTATCAGTTAATGAGGACAGTACACCTGATATAAGCATCTCAGTCTCTCCTCACATAATATTTCATGGGAAGCAATACTGTACAGTGTCCTGGAATATGGAGCAACCCTCCTATGTGCTGTCATCTTGAATGTGGTCTTGATGAATTAATAACAGATATGTTGAACTCACAGAAATTGCTTATCTGCACATGTTCTTGGTATCTCCTTAGCTGTCAGCTCTTTGTAAATGATATTAAGGTCAAGTATAATCATGTCTGACAGATAGTTTCACAGAGAGGGATTCGAAGGCTAAGCTGGCAGTGCAGTCACAGGAATTATCAGTCAAAGAGTAGAAAGTATGTAGGTGTACATACAGTGTATGTGTGTGTTTGTAGGTGTATGCATCTATATGTATATACAGTGTTTTTGTTTCTGTGTATGCATCTATGTGTATATATACAGTGTGTTTGTTTCTGTGTATGCATGTATGTCTATATACAGTGTGTTTGTTTCTGTGTATGCATCTATGTGTATATATACAGTGTGTTTGTTTCTGTGTATGCATGTATGTCTATATACAGTGTGTTTGTTTCTGTGTATGCATCTATGTGTATATATACAGTGTGTTTGTTTCTGTGTATGCATGTATGTCTATATACAGTGTGTTTGTTTCTGTGTATGCATGTATGTGTATATATACAGTGTGTTTGTTTCTGTGTATGCATGTATGTCTATATACAGTGTGTTTGTTTCTGTGTATGCATGTATGTGTATATATACAGTGTGTTTGTTTCTGTGTATGCATGTATGTCTATATACAGTGTGTTTGTTTCTGTGTATGCATGTATGTGTATATATACAGTGTGTTTGTTTCTGTGTATGCATGTATGTCTATATACAGTGTGTTTGTTTCTGTGTATGCATGTATGTCTATATACAGTGTGTTTGTTTCTGTGTATGCATCAATGTGTATATATACAGTGTGTTTGTTTCTGTGTATGCATGTATGTCTATATACAGTGTGTTTGTTTCTGTGTATGCATGTATGTGTATATACAGTGTGTTCGTGTATGTGTGTGTATATACAGTGTGTATGTGACTGTGTCTGTGTGTATGTATGCATATATACAGTGTGTGTGTTTGTGTATGTATATGTGAGTGTATATGTATATAAAGTCTTTGGGGCCGATTTATCAAAGCTGCAACTGTGAATAAGCTGGAATTCCGTGTCAAATTAGACGCAAAATTGATACGCCGTAGTTATCATGGAGTCCTACAAAACATTTGATCCCGCGACTCAAATTGTAAGCAAATCGGTATTCCATCGTACAACTGCCAATCCGCTCTCACATGTGACTCTATTCAACCAAATTAAAATTTATCAATATTCAACAGGTACGCTCACGTCTATTCTGACGCCGCAAACCTACTGTTCAATCCGCCACCTTTTAGCTTGCGAATGCTATTGAAAGCAATGGGATGTTACTGCATTAAAGGGACATTAAATGCTTTGAGATTGTAATATAAAATGATAAATCATATGTATAGAAAAAACTAAATATACTTTCATTATTTATTTTGCCCCCTTTTCCTGTAATTACATTCTGAAATTGTGAGCTTTTCAGGTTCTGTTAAAAATGGAATTGCAGAACACTGTTATATTCCATACAGCCATTGGCAGCACACACTAGTGACCGATTTATAACTGTCCCTAACTGGCCACAGCAGAGAAGGTAACCTAAGTTACAACATGGCAGCTCCCATTGTTTTATAGACACTAAAACTTTACACTTATTTTGTCAATATTTAAACAGCTAATGAACCTTTAAAAGCACATCTACATGTTATTCTCGGATTCATCTTTTCTTTGAATGCATCATTCTACCTAGCATTTATTTAGTGTTTAATGCCCCTTTAATGAACCAGGAACAGGCGCAAACAAAGACGCATGTTCAGTATCTAAATAATATGTTAAATAACATTATTATAATCATATAATTTAGAAATCTTTGGTTTATTCTTATTTGTCTTTCCATCATTTTAGCCTGCCATGTAAGTTTATAATGACTAAACCACCTATAATGACAGGTAATGCCTGTCTGGCAGCAGCACTAGAAGATATAGGGATAACAATAAAATAAATACATCAGATAATATAGCTAACTTCCTTTTTTTGATAAATCTATTTGCACCATGTTGAACGCATGGAATACAAGTCCCACTATTTAACGCATGGGGATTGATTTATGAAAGTGGGGACGGACTTGATCCGCTGTAGCGATCATGTCCGCCGCACATCAATAAATGCAGACAGCATACACTGTCAGCATTTATCATTGTACGAACAGTTCTGGTAAACTGCTTGTGCAATGCCGCTCCCTGCAGATTTGCAGCAAACTGGCCGCTAGCAGGGGGTGTCAATCAACCCGATCGTATGCGATTGGGCGGATTGCTGTCCACCGCCTCAGAACAGGCAGATGAGTTAAGAAGCAGCAGTCTTAAGACCGCTGATTCTTAACTCCTGTTCCGGCGTATTCGGAGCTTGATGAATTGGCCCCATGGAATATGTCCCACTCTATACTTTGCACCAAATTTGATGCAATACTCAAAATCCTAAACAACCCACAAACTAGTAAAAATTTCCTCCAATTTTTATTGGGAAATGCATAATCACGTGATTAATGAAATCAGCCAATCTGATTTAAATATACATTTTATACTATCACTAATTAATCAAATTACTCTATACTTATGTCATTGATCACTCATCAGAACTTGTAAGTGCCATTTGTTACATTGTGTATTATACTTTGAAAGTATGTATATGTGAAATTAGTATTAAAGATAAACATTTATGATGACATTAGGCCACACAGTAATATTTTTGACAATGATTTTAATAATCGAATGATACTTGATTCACTATAACCTTAAACTAAAAGCTCAAAGGGATAGTCTACCTAACATTAAACTGTCATGAATCAGATACAGCAGAAATTAAAATCACCTCTTTAATGTCATCCTATTTTCAGTGTTTTCTTGCTTCTCTTGAATTTCATTTTCATTAAGAAATGTCATCTTAAATGCCAGCCCATTTTTTAACACCTGTGAAGAGGTGGTGTTTAAAACTAGACTGCAATCAGGAAGTGATACACAGGTGCAGAAAGAAAACTAGCCCAGCTCTTAAAATATCCATTGTTTGCAAATAAATACATATGACACCCTGATTACATGTTATATTCACAATTATTCTTCCTCAGAATAATAATATATTTACAATATATATATATATATATATATATATATATATATATATATATATATATATATATATATATATATATATATATAGTGGTATAAATAAATAAATATAAATAAAACAGAGATATGAAAGACAACATTGTTTAGAATAAAATAAAACAATGTAGGGACATGTAAATATGTTTGTAAAAGATTTCTGACATAACACACACACACACACATATATATATATATATATATATATATAGATATATATATACAAACAAGTATGTGTAAAGATATATGTACAAATTCTAGCATTAATAATTATTTAATAAAAAAAAAATACATGAGATAAGCAGATCATGATTTCTAGAAATACAAATACATATTAATTTATGTGAAAATATTATATATCAGATTTTTTGTATAAAAAAATAAATAGAAAAATAACTTTCTATGAGATATTATTGTTTGTTCAGGTATAAATCTAGCTATTTCTTGGACATTAACAGATGAAAAACAGAAGATTAGCTTTAGAGAAATGTGCTTGTTCATGGACAGTTATGAAATGGTATAAATAAATTTGGGAAAAACAGACAAAACTGTCTTCATTTGATGGACCTTCAGGGTAGATAATTTAATAAATTTGTATGTCCTTGTCATTGATGCCTCTTATTTATCATGTGTGTGTGTGTGTATTTGTGTGTGCAACTGTGCATGTATGTGTGTGTATGTGCATGTATGTGCATATACAGTGTGTGTGTGCATGTGTGTGTATGCCTGCGTATATTCTGTATGTGTGTGCAACTGTGCATGTATGAGTGTGTATGTGTGTGTTTATATCTGTGTATATGTGTGTGTGCAACTGTGCATGTATGAGTGTGTATGTGTGTGTTTATATCTGTGTATATATGTGTGTGTGCGTGCAACTGTGCATGTATGAGTGTGTATGTGTGTGTGTATGTGTATGCGCGTATGTGCATATGCAGTGTGTGTATATGCATGCATGTGTGTGTATGTCTGTGTATATATTTGTGTGTGCATGTGTGTGTTTGTGTGCAACTGTACATGTATGAGTGTGTATGTGTATGTGTATGTTTACAATAGTCTCTGTAATTAGGCACTGAGTTCTGTCTTTGGGAAATTACACAAAAACATGTCATTTCTTTTAGTGCTATACAAATAGCACTAAAAAACTCTAAATATCCCCACCGCTGCTAGCCAGTTTGTGACAAATCAAACCTTCTCAGCATCACAATAGAGGGGTGTGGGCATGAAGGGGTTAATGACACACAGCTCTGGTTCCCTTAACCTTGCAACTCTACAAAAGGACCTTAAAAGAGACACCACATTAACCCCAAATCCTGTCCACACTGCTCTAACAATTTCTGCTGCCACCACCAAAACGTCTAAATTATAGGGGCGTTTTGGGAACCCCCAAAAACTCACACAATTTAACAATTAGGTAACGTGCCTTTAACCTTGTCTCAACAGGAGTGTGAATTTGGATATTAGAGCCCAGAAGACAGAATGAGATTTTCTATGTGTTTAATAACAAAAAATATCAATACAGGTTACACAGTGCGAAATTATAAAGACATTCAAAATAACATATAATTGCAAAGTTACAATTCTTTAAAAAGAATAGGGGACATAAAAATAACAGAAACACAATATCTTACTTATTATCAAATTCCTTTAGATATGTGGAGAGCTGCTGATCATGATGTTAATGGCTTTGGTTCTGCCCAAAATGTCTTTCTGCTGCATATTTAAACTAAAACCTTCTTTGTCTTGTCAAAGACACCGCCCTTGTTATAATTTACAACGAGTTCACAGTACCAGTCTCCAAGGGGAGGAGCGTTTTGCATTCCTACACAGTGTTACACAAAAAACACTAGGCTAAGGAGTGGGGGGGGAAGGGAGGCGGGTCTCAGCTTACAGCTTTCCTGTAAACAGATTTCACACTAACCCTTTCCAGACCACAATACCACCTCTGACGGGTAGTCAATCCAGGTAGCAACTACTCCACATGATTGTATCATGACATATACATTTTATACTATCACTAATTAATCAAATTACTCTATACTTATGTCATTGATCACTCATCAGAACTTGTAAGTGCCATTTGCTACATTGTGTATTATACTTTGAAAGTATGTATATGTGAAATTAGTATTAAAGATAAACATTAATGATGACATTAGGCCACACAGTGTAATATTTTTGACAATGATTTTAATAATCGAATGATACTTGATTCACTATAACCTTAAACTAAAAGCTCAAAGGGATAGTCTACCTAACATTAAACTGTCATGAATCAGATACAGCAGAAATTAAAATCAACTCTTTAATGTCATCCTATTTTCAGTGTTTTCTTCCTTCTCTTGAATTTCATTTTCATTAAGAAATGTCATCTTAAATGCCAGCCCATTTTTTAACACCTGTGAAGAGGTGGTGTTTAAAACTAGACTGCAATCAGGAAGTGATACACAGGTGCAGAAAGAAAACTAGCCCAGCTCTTAAAATATCCATTGTTTGCAAATAAATACATATGACACCCTGATTACATGTTATATTCACAATTATTCTTCCTCAGAATAATAATATATTTACACTATATACATATAGTGGTATAAATAAATAAATATAAATAAAACAGAGATATGAAAGACAACGTTGTTTAGAATAAAATAAAACAATGTAGGGACATGTAAATATGTTTGCAAAAGATTTCTGACATAACACACACACATATATATATATATATATATATATATATATACACACAAGTATGTGTAAAGATATATGTACAAATTCTAGCATTAATAATCATTTAATAAAAAAAAATTACATGAGATAAGCAGATCATGATTTCTAGAAATACAAATACATATTAATTTATGTGAAAATATCATATATCAGATTTTTTGTATAAAAAAATAAATAGAAAAATAACTTTCTATGAGATATTATTGTTTATTCAGGTATAAATCTAGCTATTTCTTGGACATTAATAGATGAAAAACAGAAGATTAGCTTTAGAGAAATGTGCTTGTTCATGGACAGTAATGAAATGGTATAAATAAATTTGGGAAAACAGACAAAACTGTCTTCATTTGATGGACCTTCAGGGTAGATAATTTAATAAATTTGTATGTCCTCGTCATTGATGCCTCTTATTTATCAACAGTCCGATGATATTCGCGTTGAACTTGACGCAGGTAAGTTTGACAGACGTGTTGATAAATAAGACCGTTGAATGTAGATTCGCGTCAGCGATGTCTGGCGAGCGTATTGACCTCAGCGAATGTGTCAAGATTGATGCCTTGATAAATTGGCCCCTATATATGTGTGTGTGTATGTGCATATACAGTGTGTGTGTATATGTGTGCATGTGTGGGTATGTCTGTGTATATATATATATGTGTGTGTGTGTATGTGTATTTGTGTGTGCAACTGTGCATGTATGTGTGTGTATGTGCATGTATGTGCATATACAGTGTGTGTGTGCATGTGTGTGTATGCCTGCTTATATTCTGTATGTGTGTGCAACTGTGCATGTATGAGTGTGTATGTGTGTGTTTATATCTGTGTATATGTGTGTGTGCAACTGTGCATGTATGAGTGTGTATGTGTGTGTTTATATCTGTGTATATATGTATGTGTGCATGTGTGCAACTGTGCATGTATGAGTGTGTATGTGTGTGTGTGTGTATGTGTGTGCGCGTATGTGCATATGCAGTGTGTGTATATGCCTGCATGTGTGTGTATGTCTGTGTATATATGTGTGTGTGTGCATGTGTGTGTGTGTGCAACTGTACATGTATGAGTGTGCATGTGTATGTGTCTGCGTGTATGTGCATATACAGTGTGTGTATATGTATACATGTGTGTGTGTGTGTATGTCTGTGTATATATACTGTATGTGTGTGTGTGTGTTTAACTGTGCATGTTTGAGTGTGGATGTGTGTGTGTAAAACAATAATATTGTCACTAGAGATTAATACTGCTCTTTTCTTTTTATAATAATGTTCTATCATCATTCTGGGCATGATAAATAACATCACTACTGATATTATCTATGGCAGTGTATTGATCTTTCTTTTCTACTTTTTTCTGTACCTGAATAAAGCTATTAGTATATAATTTAATACAAGGCACATTATTTAGTACATGACTTAGTGTGTCTCTGATCCTCACTAGGCTCCAACTGACTGTGATCATATTATCATATAAAGCCAGCGGCATAGGTTTGATTTTTAAGGTTAAGGTGTGAGAGTTATTGAGGGCCAACACAAATTACACATGATACTACTTTTCTGGGAAGGGGGGTAGATAGGTCCTGGCACTACTGTTACAACTGAGGGTCTCCTCAGAAAAGACCAAAACTAAAATACCTAAATATAAGAATATCAGTTGCGTATCGTGCAGCAGCAGAGAGTTGTTTGTAGTACACATGACCAACTTACTTTATAAACGATTGCTCATGGGCTCATTGGCATCAAAAGAGTGACTCAAATTGGTGCTTATGCTTGAATATAAAGAGTAAAATTTCAGGGGGGGGGGTGCATTTTCCCTTTCTTACCCTCTTTTGGTTACAACAGTGGATATATTACAGGTAAATATTTGTCACTATGTTTTTGCAATAAATTGACTTGAACATTTTCTGAATACATTAACACATTATTTTGAGCATTTTTCCCAATGGGCAACCCCCCACATAGGGTTAGATTACAAGTGGTGCGCTATATAGAGCTTTTGCTCGAGCGATAACACCGCTGTGTGTGCACAGATTTACGCTTATATTACAAGTTAAAAGTAAAACTTTTGCGAACGGACGAAACTCGACGCGTGCTAACTATAAAATGTGACGGTTATGCCTTTCTGCTCAGCCGTGACTGTTGGGAGAGTGTGGGCATGAAGGGGTTAATAGCACTTAGCCTCTATTTCCCTTAAATCTCTGCAAGGACCAGCTGCATAACTGAGCCTGGCATCTCTCAATAAGAGTACATCTTACCTCAGGGGAAACCAGAGGAGAGTCCCCTTCTCCTGTCCCTCATTCACCGCACTCAGCTGGCACACCACACTCAGGCACCAGGCATGTCATATTAGCCATCCTGTCCCACTCCACACATCCTATTCTTTCCTGGGGTATAGTAAACTCAGCCCCCAGTGCCTCTTCGCTAGGTCCTGGCGCTGAACACACAATACCACTCTCTCCCCCTTGGGCATGCAATACTGGTTCAAGCATATATGGGGCCACACACTCAGTCTGTCCTTCCTCCCAGCCATGCTGCCCCCTCACATGTCCATGCATTCATCAGACACCGCACTCCCACAAAATCCAGGAACTCCCAGGGAAACCTCCCCTCTCAGCTCCCCACTCTCACCCTTAAGTGGGGGAAAACCAAGCTCTCCCACCAGTCTCTCCACTCCAGGTCCTGGCACCTGGCACACATTGCCACTTTCATCTGCACTACAACCTTTCTCACTGGAACAAGACATTACTGGTTCAAGTTCAAACACAGGCAGAGCTGCATTCATTCTTTGCTCTCCAAGCAACCATGTTCAAGAGAATTAATATTGCAATCGCCATTCACAGTACATTCCATATCACTTGAACTTGACAATACTGGTTTAAACACAGATACATTTACATTAACTCTCTGCTTTACACCCCAGCAATGATGTTCAAGGGAAGTATTCTCCATCCTTTGGTAGGATGCCTCAGGCCCTGGTGCAGCTGGAGATTTGTCCGTCCACAGCCTCCCCTCAAGGTCCCCCAAAGTTTTACACAGTACCTCAAATGGGGCTGGGCCCTCTGTTAGCCCTTCCATGTCACAGGTGTAGTCTTCTGAAGCATAATGACAAATCATTCTGCCCAAATCATCTTCCAGTAAAACATTGACAGGAATATCCTCAGAGATGCCCACTTCCTACAACCCTATTCCCACACCCCAACCAAGGTACACTTGTGCCACAGGCACCACGGGGCAGACTCCCCCAATTCCTTGGATGAGCACAGTCTTCCCTGGTATGATGTCCTCCGGCTTTACCATTCCAGGACACCCCAAGGTAAATGAAGATCCACTATCCATGAGTCCTGTTACCACCTGGTCACCTACATATACCCTCTGTAGGTTATTTATCCGATTCATCTTTGAGAACCCACCCACAAACAAAAAAGATTCTGGTTCCCCAGCCACATTCCCACCCTCAGGCTTCTTCTTCTCTGGGCAGGTAAAACTCAGATGCCCCATCTGGTTACAATGAAAACACTGGTGGGTATCCTCCTGACCCTATGTGGCCCCTGCCCTCCTGGCTGTGGATGTGTTGGAGATGATCTCTCTACTGGCTTTGGGGTCAATGGTTGAAATGCTGCTCTTTTCCATTTAGGGGACCCAGTTTGTGCGGTTGCACTCCGGACTGCAGGTGCTCTGTGTTTAACATAATCATTAGCCAGGTCTGCTGTTTTGGGCTATATGTCCAGAATACATTTTTTTCCCCAGGACTCAGATACCAAGAGAACGGAGACAAATTGACAATAGAAGTACATTAGAAAGTTGCTTAAAATTGCCTGCTCTATCTCATTAATGAAAGAAAATGTTTGGGCTAACTATCCTTTTAATATAACCCATGTTTGGTTAGCGCATATGAAGAATGAATTTGGGTTTATGTGCTTACTTTAGTAATAAAATATTCTTAAAAATCTATAGAATATATGTGTATGTATATATGTACTGTATATATATACTGTATATATGTTATGGGTAAAGTAAGATATCTGGGTAATCCTAGTATTACCCGGGTAAACAGACATTACCCAAGCGGCTGTGGGTAAAGACAGATGCACTGTAATTCCCCCATCTATACTATTTATTTTGCCTCCGTGTGAGGGGGGTCAAGGAAGGTGCCCGCCGGTCCTCTGGCATCCACCCCAAGTGAACCTTGGGGAATGAAGTTTACAAGTGGGTCTTTGCTCCTTGAACCCCCCCCCAGGCAGTGGCAAAAAAGATAGTGAAGAAGGGGGAATTACAGTGCATGCTACATATGTTTGATGCAGTGACTCCACACTCTGAGGGAATTTATGATAATACATCAGGCTTTACCCGCAGCACCTTGGGTAATGTCTGACTTTACCCACAACATACATATATATATATATATATATATATATATTGTTGTTTTATTATTATTATTTTTACAGTAACTATAATTATTAATTATTTTTTCAACATTTTATATTGAAAATGTTGGGGCGTATGATTGTCATAGTAGCACTTTCAGTATTTCAAATACAATCACTCTATTACCTAGCAACTTCAATTTCTGATTTCCCAAAAAGCAGCATGGTTCTAGATCATATAGTGCAGATAATTTGTACGCCGATCATATTACCTGATCATTTTCATTGTGACTTAATCCTAAGAGAATACCACCCTCTCCTTTGTTGGAGGCAGGAAGCAAGTATAATAAATAATGTAGGTGGAATCTAATTTAGAATTTACTGTATGTTCACCCTACCAGCTGGTATTCAAAACCAAATACTGTTCTGATTTATTACGTAAAGCACAAATGACAGTTATGCAACCCCAGTGTACTTAACAGACACACTATATTCTTGTCCCTTAGGCCCACACCAGGAGTATGTAAATCCTCTGAGGGTGTGAAACAGAGTAGATTATGTGAAGATGAGAAAAGGAGAGAGAGAGCAGATGTTTTGTAGAGTATTATAGAGGGTAGATGGTTTTATAGTGATGGGTAAACCTGGGATGATTTTCTTTCCTAAAATATATATATATATATATATATATATATATATATATATATATATGTGTGTGTGTGTAGTCCAGATGGTTGCAATGCTACTACAAAATGTTTTTGATATTGAAACCTAAAAGCCGCCCACACTGTGCATGCACATATCCCTTATTTCATTGCCTAGAGCGCCAAACAAGTAAAATGGGCGTTAGAATACATTTTATTAAAAAGATGCATTTTATACACAGACTTCTTACATTTTAATTAGACTATATTGTCCCTTAAACAGATAAGGTACATAAAGATACAGAGATTTTCCAAGATATGATTCATGGGGCAAAAAGTTGTCCTGGTGATGAGCACTGAGAAGGTATCTGACTGTATTCACTATGGCCCACGATGTATGCAAGCTAACCAATACCCTATAACACCATGCTGCAGATAGTCTTTTTTATTTATTTTTTTAAAATTAAAGCTTTACTTCCCAATGCTATTGCATGTATGCACACACATATAAATTATTACTAGCTAAAGCAGAATGTTTATTTCCACCACTGATGTTTAAGGGACATCAAACCCCAAATCTTTCTTTTTTTATTCAGAGAGAATGCAATTATAAATAACTTTCCAATTTACCTATGTTACAAAATGTGCTTTGTTCTCTTGGTGTCCTTTGTTGAAAGGCATATCTAGGTAGGCTTATGAGCAGCAATACACAACTGGGAGCTAGCTGCTGATTGGTGGCTGCACATATATGACTTTTATCATTGGCTCATCGGATGTGTTCCGCTCCCAGCAGTGCATTGCTGCCCCTTCAACAAAGGAGAATGAAGCAAATTTGAATATAGAAGTAAATTGGAAAGTTGTTTAAAGTTGTATGGTTTATCTGAATCATGAAAGAAAAAAAATGGAAAATTGGAAAGTTGTTTAAAATGACATGCCCTATCTGAATCATAGAAGTTTATTTGGACTAGACTGTCCCTTTAAACAATCAATTGTGATCAATTTCAAAATACCTTGTTGTTTTTAGTTAGGGTTTTAGGCACACAGCATCTATGTAGTGGTGTCTACCAGACAAAAGTATGTTTTGGTGCCCTTTCATGTAACATTCATCTGATATGAAACCCAAAAACGTTTTTTTTTCTGATTCAGACAGAGCATACAATTTTTAAAAAGTTTCCAATTTATTTATTTTATCAAATTGGCTTTGTTCCCATTGCATTCTTTGTTGAAGAGCTACCTAGTTAAGTGTCTGGAGCAGTACATGGCAGGAAATAGTGCTGTTATCTATAATGTATAACATTCTTGCAAAACTGCTGCCATTCAGACACGTGCACACTTCTGAACTTGTGTCTCTGCTTTTTAACAAAAGATACCAAGAAGTATCTAGAAAGTTTTTCTTTCACTACTTACACAGAGAATACAATTTTTAAAATGGTTTCTAATTTACTTCTATTATCAAATTCGCGTCATTCTCGTGTTATTCATTGTTGAAGAGATATCTAGATAGGTAGCGTCCGCATGTCTGGAGCACTACATGACAGAGAATAGTGCTCCCATCTAGTGCTCCTGCTAATGTATAACATTTTTGCAAAACTGCTGCCATATACTGCTGTAGACACACGTGCACGCTCCTGATCTTATCTTTCTGCTTTTCAGCATAGGATACAAAGAAAACAAAGAAAATGTGATAATATAAGTATATTGGAAAGTTGATTAAATTTGCATGATTAAAGGGACATGAAACCCACATTTTTTCTTTCATGATTTAGAAAGAGAATGCAATTTTAAACATCTTTTTAATTTACTTCTATTATCTAATTTGTTTTATTCTCTTGATATTCTTTGCTGAAAAGCATATCTAGATATGCCCAGTGGCTGCTGATTGGTTGCTGCACATAGAAGCCACATGTGATTGGCTCACCCATGTGCATTGCTTTTTCTTCAAATAAGGATATCTAAAAAAATGAAGCAAAATAAATAATAGAAGTAAATTGTAATGTTGTTTAAATTTGTATGTTCTATCTGAATCATGAAAGAAAGATTTTGGGTTTAGTGGCCCTTTAAATTTGTATGCCCTATTTGAATCACAAACGGACATTTTTGGGTTTCATATCCCTTTAATTGGCTGTTGTCATGTAATATGAAAAATAATATTATAATCTGAATAGCTGCAGCCAGATATATTGTATGCTTGTAAAAACAAGCGGTTGTATATGCACTATGCTTTGTTACAACCTTAGAGACAGGATATTTTATATTCTGTAGAATATAAGTCTAGTATTTTATACAAAATCTATTCTATATCTATCTATCTATCTATCTATCTATCTATCTATCTATCTATATCTATCTATCTATCTATCTATCTATCTATATATATATATATATATATATATATATATATACTGTATATATATATCATTACAGTACATAATAGTATACAGTATGTATAGATTTCACAACACTAAATAGGATGAAAGACTCCTAATACAGAATAACATAACCAATAGAGGATCAAATAGAGAACCACTAAGTGACTTACACCCATCTCATGACTCACTCCAACTCAAGGCAAAACCCATTAAGGCCAATGAAACATTTCAGTGCAAAACAATTATTCAAATAGGGGAGTTTCATTATTTTTCAACTCAAATGGAACATTTAACAATCAATACCATTGTCCAGCACAGGAAAAAGTAGACTATAAAATGTCTGTATGCTAAACTTTCAACTTTAATTCAATCAAACACAATGGTCTGGAAAAAAAATAATAGGCTACATCATAAAATGCAAATCTTGGCCTTTTGCTAAGTGTTCGGTTATTTTATATTTTTTTCTGGAACGAAGAAGGTTCCAATGGGATCCTCCCCTATTAAAACAGATGAATTTGTGTTAGTCACATCCATACACAAATGGCTATAATATCAGAAAATACTGTAATGAGCACTCTTCATTAGCAGTGAAAAAATGATAATTGGTGGAGGCCACCAGGGAAGCCAATCAGAAGGATCTACATGTAACGTTCTGATTGGCTGCACTGTCTGTGCTGGCCATCTTCTTTCATCAGATCAAAATGGAGGAGGAATAGAATTATTTCTTTTTTGCCAGTTACTTATATTGAATATTCACAAAAAACTGCAGTCTCCCCACTGGCAGTAGATGCTTAGAGGGACAAACCCAAATATTTTCTTTCATGACCCAGATAGAATATGACATTTTAAACAAATTTCCAATTTATTACTAATATCTAATTTGTTTTGTTGCTTTGTGTTCTTTGTTGAACAGTATAACTAGGTAGGCTCAGAAGCTAGCTCCCAGTAGTGCATTACTGCTCCTTCACCAAAGGATACCAAGAGAATGAAGCAAATTAGATAATAGAAGTAACCTCAAAAGTTGTTTAAAATGTTATACCCTGCCTATCTGAATCATAAAAGACACATTTTGGGTATCATGTCCCTTTAAAAATGTGAATTTTGTTATCCTTTTCTATCTTGTCATATTTTCAGTTTGCTTCCAATTTCCATCTATTTGTTTTAATAAACCCTTTCTACATAAAACCCACCCCAAGGTTTATGTTTAAACCATAACGTGCTTTTGCCTTCTTGACATTATTGACATCTTTGGAAATAACCTCAATTCCAGTTGCGATTCTGGAAACTTAAAATATGGAGACACTGCTCCAAATGTCTGGGGACCGCTACCTTTGGAGCAGTATCTTCATATTTGAATCTGTTTGCTCGCCCTCTGATTTCCCTATGAATAGTGGCATGTCTCTTTAGAATCACTACATTCAGTGAGATAAACGTAATTGTTGCTCCCGGATTGTAGGATCTTAGCTTGACTTTAGGGGATATATTGTTGTGGAACTTGTAGTCTTGATTATCAACTTGCCGGCTATATAATACACATTATTTGTCTAATAGTGTCAGATCAATTTGTTTTTAATGAAGTGTGAATGTTTGGATGTTAATAACAGTATCATTATCGCCAAATATATTTTTAGTATGTTGTAATTAAAAGTTACATTTTAATCAATACTATTCTTGTTAGCTACAAAACAAATAAGTTAATGTGTTAAGACTTGCTTTGAAGTCATCCTTACGGACTTAGTAAATCTAATTTGCTTGAATTGTTGCTGTATACATTGACTTGGATAAAATGCAATTATGTGCATTGATTGGGATGTTTGGTTGGTACAATGTGCATGAGGTTTGATAAATTCCTGTTGTGTGCCTTGATAGGGAAGGTGCAGTATGAATTGATTAGATAAGACTGAGTACTGCCGTGTGCATTCATGGGTTGGGTATACCTAGTGCAGTGTGCATTGGGTGCTTTGATTAGACTAGTGTACACTTACTGGTATAATTTAATTGGCACTGATTCATTGAGATGTTCTGATTACTGCAGTGTGATTGCTTGGAATAATTTGATTGGTCTACTGTACATTGCTTGAGATTATTTGCTGTGCTTTGGCTGATTTAGAGAACTTTTATCATGTATTTTGGCTAATATATCTTGTATAGACACTCTTGAGAACTATAAATATTTGCTCATAATAATGTAAATTACTAGACTACAGGCACATACTAATTTCCTGTACAAGCACTGCACATTTAACTCTCTGAGAGACCTCTGAGTTACTGGGATTTGCTCCATCTAAGAATGACTCAGTTATGTTATATTGTTCCAGCAAAAAACAAACAAACAAAAAAACAGCCAATAATCTGTCCTAAAATATATAAAAAAAACATAAACACAACTATTTTGTCTGTTATTGGACTTTTTAATGTTATTCACTATTATATGAATCTATGTGAAAATGTGGCAAATCTATAGAACCAAAACATACAGTATTTGACAAATATCAGTAAGCATCAGATCTAAAGAAAAGGAAATCTCATAAACTGGATTAATACTGGATATATATCCAGATTCAGGGGCACTCCATCATGACACAAATCCTTCCTAGTGTTCCAATAAGAGTTGACATTAAAGGGACACTGAACCCACATTTTTTCTTTTGTGATTCAGATAGAGCATGCAATTTTAAGCAATTTTCTAATTTACTCCTATTATCAATTTTTATTCATTCTCTTGCTATCTTTATTTGAAAAAGAAGGCATATAAGCTGTGTTTTTGGTTCAGACCATGGACAGCACTTGTTTATTGGTGGGTGAAATTATCCACCAATCAGCAAGAACAACCCAGGTTGTTCACCAAAAATTTGGGTTCAGTGTCCCTTTAAGATTTGTCACATATATTGGTTATATACTTTGTGATATTTATTTTCACGTGTTCATATTTTGGCTTATTTTACACATTTATTGTATTTCCCATGATTTTAAATGGAAACAAAGCACATTCAGTCTCAAACAATTTGAAGGCATATCAACGTGCTTTTTAGCATTATACGGATCACTTTTATTATCTTTACAGTCTTGGTGGAGAGGTGTGTCACATATTTTGCATAACATTGAGAACCAAAACATCAGCTAACCTTTTGCTGTACGTGCTGCAGACAGCTGCCCATGCTACCACGTGCAATAAGCTCTCACTACACCCTTGCTATGTTCCTTCTGGCTACACACGGGACACACCCACTGTGCAATTCAGAGGCAAAATCATTTGTGAGTGGCCAACTCAATGTACTGGCTGCAGAGGGATCTTGCCTATAAGCCACTAATATACTCACAAGTGGATCCAGTCAAACTCTGACCCAGAAGTGGCACCTCCCTGAAAATAGTACTGGATCTAGACCCGGTTCCAATTCAACTGGCGCGCTTGCAGCACACATGAAAACAATGGTTTTAGAGTATTTCAGAAATAAATAGAAATGTTCACAAATTTGCCACCATGATAAGAAATCGCACAAACCTTATATTACAGACCTTATATTGTAATATCTCCTACAAATATAAAAATCTCTCAAAGTAAAATGAGATCTTCTAAGATTCTTTTGAGGGACCTCGTCGTACTGTTGAGACATCTAAGATTATATGATCTAAGTAGAGAGCTTCAGATCATCAGGCCCTTGGTGTGAGGACCCAACTTAAAACGACATGAAACACAAAAATGTTCCTTCATAATTCAGATAGAGAATACAATTTAAACAACTTTCCAATGTATTTCTATTATCTAATCTGCTTAGCTCTCTTTGTGTTCTTCTTTGAAAATCATACCTAGGTAGGCTCAGGAACTGAGTGCTATCTGCCTATTGGTTGATGCATATATATGCCTCTTGTTATTGGCTTAACAGCTAACTTCCAGCAGTGCATTGTTGTTCCTTCAACAAAGGATTCTAGTAGATTGAAGCAAAATTAATAATAGAAGTAAATTTGTTGTTTAAAAATCTATGCTTTTTTTGAATCACAAAAGAAAAATATTAGGTTTCATGTCCCTTTAAAGTAACAACTATTATGGTCTTATATTTTTTTATTTCTTGTAATATAGCACAAATAATAGTTATTATAATTCATGTCACATGTTAAACCAATGTCTGGATTAAAGTTGTAACACCCAGGGGTATTTTAACATTAAAGGGACATGAAACCCACATTTTTTCTTACATGATTTAGAAAGGGCATGCAATTTTTCTCTTTCAAAGTTTTTATTTTGACCTAATAGATCTGCATAAATGTTAAAGTTTCTACTTAACTTAGTATCCTGTATTTTATTTTTTTCACTTCATAATTTTCAATATCCCACTGTAGATTCCCCCCCCCCCCCCCAAACCCCATTTTATTTACATCTCCAAATAGCTTAGAACAGCCCACTAATACATATGCAGAAATAGGACTTGACACATTTTTGATGGCATTTCAAGAGAAGCATCAATAAAACTAATGAAGCTTTAGTAAAAATTAATTCTAATTTAATCAAGTGCTGAATGTTGGTATAGGCACCCAATTAAAAGGAATGTACAAAGGTTCTCCAAAAATACAAAATAAATTATGTAAAGGCATGGACGATGACAGCGGTAAACAATTACATAATCTCAACAAGTCTTCCAATAACTTTTGCAGCCATGTGTCACAGAGCACTTGGACTTCGTCAGGTCTCCTCTACAGAAAACGTTAGCGCTCATAAGCATGATGAGAATACGGCAGTATAACAGTTCAGATGTCCTAATTTAGAACATTCCTCCTCCCATGCCTCCCATTCCACCCATGCCTCCCATTCCACCCATGCCTCCCATGCCAGCATCCTTCTCCTCCTTTGGAATTTCTGTCACAACAGCTTCTGCAGTCGTTAAAAGTGAAGCAACACCAGCAGCATCCATCAACGCCGTCCTTACAACCTTTGTGGGGTCAATGATTCCTTTCTCTACCATATTTACAAATTCATCATGCATAGCATCATATCCAATCTCAACAGGACTCTGTAGAATTTTCTCAACAATCAACGATCCTTCAACCCCAGCATTTTTGGCAATGGTCATTGCAGGTATTTTTAAGGTCCTCCTTATGATTTCAATGCCAACTTTCTGGTCTTCATTGGATGGAGTCAGAGCATCTAGTGATGGGATACAGCGAAGCAAGGCACAACCCCCTCCTAAAACTATTCCTTCTTCTACTGCAGCACGAGTTGCATTTAACGCATCAGTTACTCTGTCTTTTTTTTCATTTACTTCAACATCACTGGTCCCACCAACCTTTATTACTGCTACACCATCAGAAAGCTTGGCTAGCCTCTCATTTAATTTCTCTTTTTCATATTCACTGTTTGTACTTTCCAACTGCTCGTGAATTTCTTGTATGCGTTTTTCAATATTTGCTTTGTCGCCTTTTCCTTTCAACAGCATGGTATCGTCCTTTGTTACAATAACTTCTCCAACTTTCCCAAAATCATGAGGCTGAATGTCTTCAATATTTAAGCTGAGTCCATCCTCTCCAAACACAGCTCCTCCAGAGGCAATGACCATGTCCTTGAGTTGGTTCTTCCTATTGTCACCAAAACCTGGAGCCTTAACTGCAACCACCTGAAGGCCAACTTTTAAGCGATTTAAAACCAATGTGCTTAAAGCTTCCCCATCAACATCTTCAGCTATTATAACCAAGGGTTTACGGTGAGCGTTGGCAATTTCTAGAGCGGGTACAATTGACTGAACACTTGAAATCTTTTTTTCACTAAGTAAAAGATAAGCATCCTGGAATTCACATTTCTGGCCTTTAGCAGTATTGATAAAATATGGAGATATGTAGCCTCTGTCAAATTTCATGCCTTCAATAATCTCCAACTCATCGTTAAGAGTTTTACCATCCTTAACTGTAATAACACCTTTACGACCAACTTTTTTCATGGCATCAGAAATAATTTTGCCAATTTCCTGATCTCCATTTGCAGATATTGTAGCTACCTGAGCAATCTCTTCTGGTGTGGTAACAGGTTTTGACTGCTTCTTTAATTCAGCAATAACTGTATCTACAGCCAGCATAACACCTCTTCTAATTTCTATTGGGTTTGCACCTTTACTGATTTTGTCAAAACCCTCTTTAGCAATAGATCGTGCAAGAACAGTCGCTGTGGTAGTACCATCTCCAGCTTCTTCATTTGTATTGTTGGCTACATCTTGAACTAGCCTGGCGCCAATATTTTTGTATTTGTCTTTAAGGTCAATTGCTTTTGCAACAGTTACACCATCTTTGGTTACTTTAGGACTCCCCCAACTTTGTTCAATAACTACATTTCTTCCCTTGGGTCCCATTGTTACAGCTACTGCATCTGCCAGAAGATCAACTCCTTGAAGCATAAGAGCTCTTGCCTCAGCCCCAAATTTAACATCTTTAGCATAGGCCCGGGTCAGATGAGGCGCTAAAGCTCTAGATACAGGTCTCACCTGGCGAAGAACTGTTGGTAACCGAAACATTTCCAGTAATGGTCTGCAGGAACTGATCCACTAGATGTTAACACACACGTGCCTAAGAGCGACTGACCAAGGGCATGCAATTTTAAACAACTTTTCAATTTACTTCTATTATCTAATTTGCTTCATGTAAAAAAGGAAGATATTTGACATCAACATTTCCTCAGTAGCCAAATCCCACTGTAAATTAACTTTCAAAATCCAATCAGGATACTAGTCCCAGGACTTGCAGGGGAGTGTGCATCTGGCATGTTTAGACACAGTCACCTTCTTTCCCTCCTCAGTTTAAGGATGTTTATTATAAAATCTCATGAGATCATGGTAAAATACTATGAGATCACAGTAGAGCAAAGTGTGAACTCAGCACTGATGCTGCTGATTAGTTGCTATTTTTCACTATGCAGACGACAATAAAAAGAGTAGCTAAAGACTAACTGCTCACAGTGCACTGACTGGTGAGATGACATTTTGAGAAATAAAAGTTGCACTAAACACAACATAATTATATTAAAATAAACTTTTACACTAATATAAACACTATCTGATAAAAATTCTTAAAGGGACAGTCTAGGCCAAAATAAACTTTCATGATTCAGATAGAGCATGTAATTTTAAACAATTTTCCAATTTACTTTTATCACCAATTTTGCTTTGTTCTCTTGGTATTCTTAGTTAAAAGCTTAACATAGGAGGTTCATATGCTAATTTCTTAGACCTTGAAGGCCACCTCTTTTCAGAATGCATTTAAACAGTTTTTCATCACTAGAGGGTGTTAGTTCACGTATTTCATATAGATAACACTGTGCTCGTGCACATGAAGTTATCTGGGAGCAGGCACTGGTTGGCTAAACTGCAAGTCTGTCAAAAGAACTGAAATAAAGGGGCAGTTTGCAGAGGCTTAGATACAAGATAATCACAGAGGTTAAAAGTATATTATTATAACTGTGTTGGTTATGCAAAACTGGGGAATGGGTAATAAAGGGATTATCTATATTTTAAAACAATAAAAATTCTGGTGTAGACTGTCCCTTTAACATGAATATTAATAAAACATTTTTATTATGGTTCAAAAGTATATGGTATATGACCATATAATTGACTGCAAAGGGCTAATATATATATATATATACTGTAAATATTTCACATTCCAATGTTCTCCACAAACAGGAAAATGTCACTTTTATTTTAAAGACATATACATGAAGAAATAGTGTACTCCTGTCATCATCGCTAAATTATTGCGCTCCCACAAAAGGGCAAAGTGGCTAATTATAGTTACCGCAAGCTTGCGGTAGCAATTAGAGCTCCAAAAATTAACCAGAGATCAGATCTCTAGTTAATTTTCTAAAAGTGCCCAAAATGCCCTCAAAATAGAGGGCATTATAGTTTTTTTATTATAAAAAATGTAGCATTTTTTTTATTAAAAAAAAAAAACTGAACTAGGCAGTTTTGGGGCTTTAAAGTTGGTGGGAGTGAAAAGTGCCTTTACATTGTGGTCTATGGGAACTGTGTGTTCTCATAGACAGCAATGTAAATATATATGTATATGATCAATACATATATATTTATGTGTTACTATGTGTATATATACATATTATCACATACATATATATATTTAAAAATGCTGCCTATCGCTGCGCTTCTTACCCCCTTCGCTGCGCTAGATTCTGATGACATCTCTAACGGCATCAGAACAAGGCTCCCATAGGAGCCTATGGAACTGCGCTCTCATGAGTGCAATGCTTCCTCACAATGCAAACACAAGCTCGCTTTCACATTGAGATTTACTTGTAATACCAGCGTACATTATCGTGCTCCACTTGTATTCTAGCCCTAATTCTTTATGTGCGCTAACCCAACATGAGTTATCTTAAGGTGCATTATGTATTTATTAAATATAAAATATTGAGAAATATTAATTAAATGTAAATAATTATTATAGATGTACTAAAATATTCTAAAAAATGCATATAGTATAAATGTAAATCTTACAGTATCTATAAGAATTATTAATAATTATTAATATTTTTGTATTTATTTCATATTTAATGTTTCAATAACATGCTTTAAGAATTATGAATGTGCGCTAACCTGACACTGCAATAGACCTAAAGTGCGAAATCTGAAGTGCGTTACACATATTTTACATTCCTATGTTCTTGTAAAAAATTTTTATTAAATATATATTTCTAGATATATTTGATCATTTTAATGTAAAAAAGATATCTATACCTATATATCTTTAGGAATATATATATATATTTAAAATAAAAAAACATTGGAATGTGAAATATATGTTAGTGTGGTTGTGATTTTCAAAGTTTCGTTTGCGTGCAAAACTTTTACTTTCAGATTATAATAGGCACGCTAACCCCATGCATAAAGATTACTTCTGGCGGTGTTTATGCTCGAGCGAGAGCGCTAAATAATGCTTTACTTGTAATCTCTATGGTTTTATTTAATTTGTGTAGATTAAAAATGGAAACATAATTTCAACTTTATCTTTTAAAAAACTGTTTATTAACATGAACTGAGCAAACACAAAAAACTCTAACATCAACAAAAAGCTAAGCAAACTGTCAAAAATACCACACTCGGGGGCGTGTCTGAACAGTGATCGGAACCGGTCACACTTTCCTGAGCTCCAGCGGAATCTCTTTAAAATCCGCCGATTTCAAGAGTAATTTCACAGCAAAATCTTCAAATCAGATCCAACTATTAACCCACTATATTGTGGTGCTCTAATTAACTTGTGCAAGCTGTATTTGTGAAGCCGTAGTAAGGAATCAGACAACAAAGGCCTGGTGCGGTGGCACCTTCCAGGCGACGCTACCCCCCTCGGAACTCCGAGGTTCTCAGCTGCAGCTGGACACACAAATATACCTACAGGGACCTACAAGCCACTATCTTTAAACCCAGAGAGATATCAAGGACAAGAAAGAACCTACAGCTACCCATCGTCACCAAACATAAATAGAAACGCCACGACGTATAGTGTCTAAAATGGCCGACAAGGAGGAAACTGATTTCCAAGACATTTTCAATAATGAACACTGGCGCAGATTTGAGGCGCTCTGCTTGCGCCTCATAGAAAAAGCTCCACAGGATCTGCTGCTAAGTAGGTGTACCTCTGTGACTCTTATACCTTTAGATGAGATCCTGCAGCAAGAAGACAATAGAGAAAGTATCGCTACTTTATCCGGGGACTTACAGTACAGCTTGGAGGCCCCAAAGATACTGAAAATCACGCAAGCCATAGCCTCCAAGGATATAGGATCTACAACACCAACTATGCCGGCATTGCTTGACAGAGAGAGCAAACCTCAGCGAGCGACAAAACACTGCTCACGAGCCGCGGCCCTGGGGGGTTACGGGGGGGACCCCTTGGACACCGGGGCTGAAGAGTACATGCTGTGTGGATCTGCTGATTTGCCTGATAGCTACGGTTTCTGTAGTCTACCACCGGTGCCCTATGGAACGATATTTTAACTCACCAGATACTATCGTAAACTGAAAACAATATACTTGGCGGGACTCCCTCTGCTTTGGAAACCGTACATCAAAGATACTTTACAAGATCGCCAGACCTCCTTAGCTCATCTTTTCTGGCAAACAAAGGCATGGGGATAAAAGACCTTAGGATTCATGCTGTAGATTACAAACGGCAACTGAATTTAATATTGGGCTTGGAAGCCGCTGCCGTTATCCCAATCTTACAGTTATAACTTTGTTGGTGAATATAATGTTTTAGCATTAAATTGTAATAGATTATAGTCACTGTTCCCTAGATGTTTATAAAATATAGCCCACTTAGGTATCTTCAAATCCATATGCAAGACAAGTAGTAATGGATTCAATTGCATAGCACAGAGTGCAGATTTACCTTTTTGACCTAAAGCATTAGTTGCCTAGCTATATTCTGACCTAAAATTTAAACTGCTAATATGGACTGATTAATGTTGTTACTTTAAAATGTAATATATTTTATTCTTGGAATGTTTACAGTTTATAGTTTATATGTCCTGGGCTAAACAGCACATTAGCACATAGATGAACATAATGATTGGGTAAGTGGAGATACACACACCTGATGCCTTTCTATTAATATACTTAGGCGCTCCTCACACATACAGGTCGAAGTGCCTCATTCTTTATAATTCTATATTAGCAGGGTTTACTTGACGTATCATTTAGGATTCATACAGTCCTGTTTTTGGATCTGGTGGCTTGCGGCCGGAGCTGCTGTGAAAAGGACAGGCCTGATATACTTGGGACTCAGCCCTACACCTGGAAGTATTTAGTAAATATTTCTGTCGGGATAAATCCTCGCATTAAATTAAGTGCTATTTAAGACAATAGAACCTATAAAGCGCCCCATGCGATATAGTCTATCTCCTGAAAAGGCGACCTAATTATTAGAAGTCCCGGCTCCAGGGCTCATTTCTTGTACTCCAGTCAACCTTACAGCTTAGCGGTATGGGGACTATAGCTATCAAATATCCATCCTCTAACACCTATTAAATACATTTTCACTAGACAGTCAGTGGCATGTAGAATTGTGGAACATATTGTGTAGGTGTCTAGCTGCAGCTCTTGCATTGTCATCGTTAAGTCTGTTAATCTACATGTATTTAGAACAATGCATTTTTTGTTTTTCTTGTTATGTTTATTTTTCTATAACACCCCAGGCATGTACACCGAGTTTATATCTCTGGTCCAAGAGTGACCAATTCTGTTATTAGTTGGGGAAAAAAAAGGAGAACTTTATTATTTTTGAGGGTATGTAACAGAGTTCATATACCGCTGTAAAATGTCACAGATACCCGCAATGTTTATTTGTATGTATTTCTTTATGTTCTCAATAAAAATTTAAAATAAAAAAAAAAAAAATACCACACTCAACCACTAAAAATGCTTTTTTTTATATAATAATAATTTTTTTTTTTTTTTTAGATTTTTGTCAAATACAATAAACACTTGATGTCCACTAACAAAAATTGTAGTAGTAAAGATACATTACAATCCGGCTAATGTATAAAAGAGTACATGCATGAGTAGTTTCTATACAGTTTCTATACAGGCATGCTTAAAACTTTTTCGTGTATATTAACATAGAGAGTAGTTAAAGTAACAGCGTTAGTAATAATTGTATTTACACTAAAAATATTTTTTTTAGTATGAGCATAGTAGTTGGACTAGAGTTGTAACACCTCCCAAGCAAAACCAGGTCACTCTTGTACCCAAGCAAAGTAATATGATATAGGGGAGGGTCTCATTGATACATACGTTCACTCTTGGACCACTGGTTAAGAAAATACATTAGCATCTGGAACTTAATATTGAAAAGTTAAGTGGACTAGTAAGTTTAACACTTATAATTTGTAGTTGTATTTAATAGACATGTGCATTTCGATTCGTTCCGAATCGAAATTCGGACAAATTTGTTAAATTCGGAGATTCGTATCAATTCAAATTTCCGAATTACGGTAGTACCGAATCTACCGTATAAATCCGAATTAGTTTGGATTTATTTGTTACATTCGGATGGCCATGGATTACACTAGTATTGTACAGTATATTAGGTTATATCACTCTGCTATGGGTTACACCTAATATACAGTACATAATACTAGTCTAATACACAGCACATCCCACCTAACACATACCGAAATTCTGAATTTCCGAATCGAACCGAATCAAGCAGAATTTATTTTAATCCGAATGAATCCGAAATGAATCGGAAACAAATTAATTCATATTTTTCCGAATTCGAATCGATCCAAACCGAAATTCGAAAACATCCGAATTGATCCGAACCGAACCAAATTTTTCGGCCATGCACAAGTCTACTATCTAACAGAAATAGTAATAATGATTTAGATACTGCCAAAGCTAGTAATAGAGCAAATAAATGATAAACCTGGAACTGGTGACTATGTAGCATTGTAGGATCTCTACTATCTCTTAGCAGGTAAAGGGAAAAATAATCACACTTTGAGAAGATAACAGATAACATTAATAGTCCAGTAAATACGCATACCATTATATTTAGATAAAAACTATTTCAGCCCCAGCATGATGTATTCCTGTAAAAAGTGCGTAGAGTGGAATATAGCTGTATAGTGTACGTTCACATTAATAAAGGTGCTGAAAGGTAGAGTTTGGAACTTTAATAATAGGTTGGGAATTGGAGTCTGCATTGATATGTTAGTGGGCTACCTCCAAGTGTGTAATGTTATTTGTAGCGGACTATAATCCAATATTTGACTTGTGGTGTAAGTTATCTATCTGGTGACTGTAATATATAATTAGGGTAGTTAGCTAGGAGCCCATTAAGAGAATATGGGATGGTAGCAGTTCATCACAATTATTACATGTACTGCCTATTCTCTGCTGGGTGATTTTCTTACAGTAGTGGTTCGATATATAAAGCTTATAAAAGATCATATTTCCCAGGCAGTAATCCAAAGTAAATTAATGTAGGGAGGAAGGGAACCAAAACATATAGCAATATATAAACATTAGAGTAAAAGTTTGGAGCTTATACTCAAACTGAGAATTATCTATTAACCTTAAGGAGGGATATGTGTCCATATAGTTAACCCACACCTTTCCTGAGTGGATAGTATATGTCGAGTAAATGGTTCAGAGAAAAGCTGTAGAGTCCATGAGGGAGCCAGAAGTCATGTAGGATTGATCGGTCAATGACTACGAGTAGAGGGATCTGTGGTCCAAGTGCTGTGACGGACTCTGTCTCTGTAAAGTCACTTTGTCCCCTCTGTATTGAAAGGGTTACCATTGTGCCAATCTGATCTATGTCAATAGCGCAATTGTGCTCCTGGGGGCCGGCCGCACCTTCCCGGGAGACAGCTTGAGGAGGCACTATGGAATAATCCTTTTGTGATTCAAGGCCTTAGAACCACTCCCCAGACAGGGAATCGCTGGATCCATGATAAATACTGTGATTGCCTGTTTCTCCGTTTTCTTACTGGACTTGAGTTAACTATTAGCTAGGTCAGAGGTGTGAGATCCGGCTTTGCCCTGAGCTTCCTCAGGTTCTCTGATGGATAGGATCAACCTCTGCTCCTCTGATTTCTGTACGGTCCCAGTATTGCCTGTAGACTTAGGGGAAAGGTGCTGCGCAGCTGATCTGGGTTCCTCATGCTGTGTAGCTATACCACTAAATCTGGTTATCTTAAATGTGTGTTAAACTCCCTCACTCCATGGTGTTCTTGTAGTGTAGCTGAGCTTGTAAAAATTTTGAAGCATCTGTTGCTCAAAGTGTTGACCCAGTCTTTATCCAGTCAGTGAACTAACACGGAGGGGGGGGGGGGGGGGGGATGGTGAGCTGATGGTATTAGGCCGCAGCTTTCACAGACTGGCCAGAATAAGTTTTCTGCTTGTTGGAACAAGGTGGTATTAGTTTTAGTCAGCTCCTTGACTTCTTCCAGATTAATATCCTAGATTATGTAGGAAAATGGTTTATTATGGAAGAGATAATCAGCAGATTAATAAGCTATTTTAGGAGCTTCCCTAGTTTGCATCTCATTATGACTGCGGCTTGGACACGCTCCTAAAAATGCTTTAATCAACAGGCACAAGTTACTGAATTTGAAGTAAAAAAATCCTTTTGAAAAACTTCTGGAAATTGTAATACTGGTGTCACGATGAACAGGGTACATATATTATTGAGTGTTTTGTGAGTTTGAATTTGACAACCACAAATGCCTCGACATTTCCAGAGGCATTTACAGGGCTTGTGGGCGGTAGCCAAAGATGCTTTATGGACTGAAGAAGCAGAGTAACAGGAAACAAGAACATTTGCCCTGAAGAGGAAGTAGCAGGAGGGATGCCATAACTATGACAAACCTGAAAAATGTGGGACGGTTGAGAGCTCTTACATCTCACAAAGGGACCAATATTCAAAGCATCAACAGACTGCAGAGAAACTGCCTTTCTGCCTTTCTGGCCTTGTTGGCTTCGCAATCCGTTGATATTTTCTAAAAATGGGGGTGGACACCCGAAGTGCTGGTAAGTGGTGGTTTGTGTCCCATGGGATATAATGGGGAGCGATATGTTAGCTTGTCACTTGGAGTCACTTTCTGCGGTGGAAGGGGACCGTATTTGTTCCAACAAAAAACAGACAGTGCCCTCACTGAAACCAAAAACGGTTTCTATATCAGAACACTTCAAATAATGCCTGTGTGACCTAACTTTACACTACACCTATACTACCTGCCTCACACTGTAAAGTCTCGCCACTGTAAAGGTGGCGAGACAAAAATGGCTTACTCCATACTCACAACCTGTACTGCAGAGATTGGAATATATCCCATTGCTGGTGCTTTATCCAGATCAAAGAACAGGTTACACCCCCTGGAATGCCTGACTAACTCCCAAACAATATCTACACCTATGTCATACTCTAGTTATACTCCCCTGAAATGCCTAGCTAACTCCCTAATACCGCCCACACCTACCTCATGCCTTAGCTACACTTTCATAAATAGGGGTTAATAGGTTAGTGGATATTGGCAGTATAGGGATTAAGTAGTGTAGGGAGCGTTTGCGGAGGGCTATTGGCAGTTTAGGGGTTTAAAGGGTTGGAAAGTTTATTGCGATGGGCGGTGGTTTAGGGGTTAATATAGTTATTAGGTTGTTTGCTAAAGGAATCCTAAAGTAAAGGGATCCTTTACTTTACATCGCCAATGTCAGTGCCAATTCTGCTTGGAATATTTTGCCAGCATCGCCAACCATTGTGATGTATAGTAAAACGCCTTTTGGCGACACAGCCATGAGAATTCTGTTTGAATCAAGTGGGGTCTATAGTTCTGTTTTAGTTCTGAATTCTACAGGATTCTTCCTCCATTACTAAAAAATGTGTGCTTCACTAGTTAATTTACTTTAATTACGCCACATAAATACAATTTCAAGGCTGTGAATAATTAAATATAAATGATAAACTTTGTTTTAATATATTTTCCGGAAAATGCATCCTTTATGTCTAATTCATTTTGCGATTTAACAAAACAATTATATAAAAATAGTGTTAAATGTTAGTACTGACTGAGGGGCATGATGCGTGTGACTGCTTGGCATGTTTCATGAATGATACAACATGTTTTGTCCTGAGAGAAATCTGAATGTATTTTCCTTCTTAGTCTCCAGCACTCTGATTCATGGTCTGAAAGCCTCTGTCAGCTATTTGTACACATCAGACCTCAGAAACGACCCATAGTCCTAGTCTGAAAGCCCCTGTCAGCTATATGTGCACATCAGACCTCAGACACAAGTAAACCTATGCTCTGAAAGCCTCTGTCAGCCATATGGCCACAGATCTAATCCATGGTTCAAAACCCCTGTCAGCTATATGTGCAAATCAGACCTCAGATATGATCCATTGTCAGAAAGCCCCTGTCAGCTATATGTGGACATCAGACTTCCAATTTAACCCATGATCTGAAACCCCCTGTCAGCTATATGCCCACATCAGACCTCAGATATGACCCATGGTCGGAAAGCCCTGCAAGCTATATGCCCACATCAGACCTCAGATATGACCCATGGTCTGAAACCCTATGTCAGCTATATACCCACACCAGACCTCAGATCTGATTCATGGTCTGAAAGCCCTGCCAGCGATATGCACACATCAAACCTCAGATCTAACCCATGGTCCAAAAGCACTGCTAGCTATATGAACACATCAGACCTCAGATACGACCCATGGTCTGAAACCCCATGTCAGCTATATGCACACATCAGACCTCAGATTGAACCTATGGTCCGAAAGTCCCTATCAGCTATGTGTGCACATCAGACTTCAGATCTGATTCATGGTCTGAAAGCCCCTGTCAGCTATATGTGCACATCAAACCTCAGAACTGATTCATGGTCTAAAAGCCCCTGTCAGCTATATGTGCACATCGGACCTCAGATACAACACATGGTCTGAAATCCCCTGTCAGCTATATGCACACATCAGACCTCAGATTGAACCTATGGTCCTAAAGTCCCTATCAGCTATGTGTGCACATCAGATTTCAGATCTGATTCATGGTCTGAAAGCCCCTGTCAGCTATATGTGCACATCAAACCTCAGAACTGATTCATGGTCTGAAAGCCCCTGTCAGCTATATGTGCACATCAGACCTCAGATACAATCCATGGTCTGAAAGCCCCTGTCAGCTTCGGGCCGCCATCAGGGGGTGAAAGGGGTGACTCCTGTCAGGGGCCCACTGGGCCAGGGGTCCCAATGAGGCAAGCACAACTATTACTAAAAAAAAAAAAAAAAAATTTTAATGTTGGCTGCCACCAGAGGGCGCTACAGAAGATTGCTACTGAGCGTGGGAAATGTCATTACAAGGAGTAAAGCATTAGCATTAGAGAGGATTGAGACAGACTTATAGTTATATATATATATATATATATATATATATATATATAACTTATAGTTATATATAGTTAACCCACACCTTTACTGAGTGGATAGTATATGTCGAGTAAGTGGTTCAGAGAAAAGCTGTAGAGTCCACAAGGGAGCCAGAAGTCATGTAGGCTTGATCGGTCAATGACTACGAGTAGAGGGATCTGTGGTCCAAGTGCTGTGATGGACTCTGTCTCTGTAAATTCACTTTGTCCCCTCTGTATTGAAAGGGTTACCATTGTGCCAATCTGATCTATGTCAATAGTGCAATTGTGCTCCTGGGGGCCGGCCGCACCTTCCCAGGAGACAGCTTGAGGAGGCACTATGGAATAATCCGTTGTGTGATTCAAGGCCTTAGAACCACTCCCCAGACAGGGAATCGCTGGATCCATGATAAATACTATGATTGCCTGTTTCTCCGTTTTCTTACTGGACTCGAGGTAACTTGCTAGGTCAGAGGTGTGAGATCCGGCTTTGCCCTGAGCTCCCTCAGGTTCTCTGATGGATAGGATCAACCTCTGCTCCTATGATTTCTGTGACCTGTCTGGTCCCAGTATCGCCTGTAGACTTAGGGGAAAGGTGCCGCGCAGCTGATCTGGGTTCCTCATGCTGTGTAGCTATACCACTAATTCCGGTTATCTTATATCATGGTGTTCTTGTAGTGTAGCCGAGCTTGTCAAAATTTTGAAGCATCCATTGCTCAAAGTGTTGACCCAGTCTTTACCTAGTCAGTGAATTAACACGGGGTGGGGGGAGGGGATGATAAACTGATGGTATTAGGCCGCAGCTTTCTCAGACTGGCCAGAAAAACTTCTGGAAATTGTAATACTGGTGTCACGATGAACAGGGTATATATATTATTGAGTATTTTGTGAGTTTGAATTTGACAACCACAAATGCCTCGACATTTCCAGAGGCATTTCCAGGTCTTGTGGGCGGTAGCCAAAGGTGCTTTATGGACTGAAGGAGCAGAGTAACAGGAAACCAGAACATTAGCCCTGAAGAGGAAGTAGCAGGAGGGATGCCATAACTATGACAGACCTGAAAAATGTGGGACGGTTGAGAGCTCTTACATCTCACAAAGGGACCGATATTCAAAGCATCAACAGACTGCAGAGATACTGCCTTTCTGCCTTTCTGGCCTCGTTGGCTTCGCAATCCGTTGATATTTTCTAAAAATGGGGGTGGACACCCGAAGTGCTGGTAAGTGGTGATTTGTGTCCCATGGGATATAATGGGGAGCGATATGTTAGCTTGTCACTTGGAGTCACTTTCTGCGGTGGAAGGGGACCGTATTTGTTCAAACAGAACGCAGACAGTGCCCTCACTGAAACCAAAAACAGTTTCTATATCAGAACACTTCAAATAATGCCTGTGTGACCTAACTCTACACTACACCTACACTACCTGCCTCACACTGTAAAGTCTCGCCACTGTAAAGGTGGCGAGACAAACATGGCTTACTCCATACTCACAACCTGTACTGCAGAGATTGAAATATATCCCATTGCTGGTGCTTTATCCAGATCAAAGAACAGGTTACACCCCCTAGAATGCCTGACTAACTCCCACAGAACATCTACACCTATGTCATACTCTAGTTATACTCCCCTGCAATACCTAGCTAACTCCCTAATACCGCCTACACCTACGTCATGCCTTAGCTACACTCTCATAAATAGGGGTTAATAGGTTAGTGGGTATTGGCAGTATAGGTATTAAGTAGTGTAGGGAGCATTTGCAGAGGGCTATTGGCAGTTTAGGGGTTTAAAGGGTTGGAAAGTTTATTGTGATGGGCGGTGGTTTAGGGGTTAATATAGTTATTAGGTTGTTTAGAGGAAAAGAGGGGGGGGAGTAAAAGGGAGTAGAGTTACAAGAATGGTACCAGGTTTAGCCTATATTAATTTGTAATAATAGTATTCTAATTACTAGAATTTGAGTTTGTATATAACAACAGCGAGACCTGGAGTGGATTATTCAATAGGGCAACTGACAACAACTAGACAAACTAGTTGTAACTGAGAGTACAACAAAGTTTAAAGAGAGAATAATTCCACTAAGTATTATCAGACTAACTCTACTAATATCAAAAAGTGTTCAAAATAATTAAATCGTTCCCAATCATTCATACATTAAAGTTTATTAAATTAACTAAGGAACTCACACTCATTCAGTAGCAAAGGCTGTGAATTAAAACCACTTGAACTCTGTGGTTTGCGTAATAGCTATTAGATATATCAGTCCACTATTCAAAATCCCCAATCCGTTTTTGAATTAGAATTAACTAAGCCCTTACAATCCGAGGGCTGTATTAATATTAATATATGATAATAAAGGATTGGAGGACATAAATTAAACCACTTCTTAATCTATTTTCCACAAGAGTAAGCACATTAAAAACAAAACAACAGGAGAGACTAAGCTGCCCCTGCCGGACCCCTGACGCGCGTTTCACGAACGCTTCCTCAGAGGGGGTGCGGGCCGCTGCTACTCGGCGTCTTTTATTTAATTGCAATGCCCACCACTCATACCGGATTGGTTAAACGAATGGGAGTTGTCTCCCTATGATTAGCTGAATATCCTATCCATCAAAGCATCAGCATCTTACGTATAAGGAACTCGAGATTCTGGTCATCGCTTAGTCATAGCGATCCACAGCAGAGTTGTCATTCCTATACGGGGCGTGAAAGTTAGAGCTAATGTGATTGGACGATCAAGTGTCTCAGCACTATTTGTAAATATCGAGATTCACGAATTATAAATTCATCTGTAAATCTCTTTACACATCTACAATAAGTAATTTTCGAGACTATTGTTTTTTACCCGCTCTGAAACGGATTAATAACAGGGTATATTAATGCAAAATGTGATATAAGACATGCAGACATTTCCTACCCTTATTACACCTAAACGGCTCTAATGATCCACAATTAAAGCTTACTATAATATACAAACTGGTTATTCAGAGGTTTACGATGTTTGTTGTTACTTTATCTTATATTCATTCACAGTAGATAATCACTGTTATATTGTTATTTATTATAAGGGTCTCAAATGTGCTCTTAAGACAGATATCAGTATATTTAGTTTACATTGGGTGTTTGTACTGCATGATTTTTTATATTGCATTGTAAAGTTTATTCCTCCTATCTTAGAGGTTAGTGTTAATGCACATACTGTCAACATAATATTTGCTTTTTTGCAAAAGGTCTTAGCTACAACTGCGTGTAAGAATACCTATGTTGTTACAAAAATATCTGTTGAACCAAAAATCATGACTGCAAATCCTATTTACTAGATTAGCTAATAGAGGAAGGGGTATGATATGAGTAAGAAATTTTATTAATTTACAGGAATTCAATATATTATCCTTATATTATGAGGACAGATAATATACCTAGATAAATAAAGATAAGAGATATAAGTGAATATTTATATTTATCTTAGCAGTGGCAGTATTTGGAACTTGATACTAATGTGTACAAAGGAGAATTTTTGTGTATAGTGGAGAGATTCTGTCTCTTTGTGATAAGTGCAAAAAATAAAAAAATACGAGGAATAAAAAGGGAAATAAACAACAATAGACCCAAAAATCTATTACTAGTGCAAAAGTCTTGTGGTAAGTGTGATTTATTTATAAAGTAACATAATTGCGTTACTTTCATATATGATGGGGTTAATAGAAACCCATTATAATAGTGAAAAAATGGTATATAATTAATATATTAATTTTATAAGGAATATCTGTTTCGAGTATCCTTACGTGGTGGTTATCACTTTTATTAGGAGCATCTTATTAGAGTCTCCTTGTGAGATAACTGTAACTTTTACCCAGGTGTAAAGTGCTTTATAAATATAATTTAATACTAAATAGTGAAATGGTGCAAAAAAGCATGTTCGTTCAATTCCTTATTTGCATCGAGGTATTGTAACTTGTATTTATTATTACACATGGTGTTATATATTGATTTATGATATTTTTTAATTAATTTTATTACTTGATCATGCCTTATTATATTGACTGTAATTCCTGATGTCTTGCAGAGAATGGTTCACAGATAAACAAAGTAATTGTTGTAGTCATTCATTCCATTCGGTTTGACAGTATTTAGTAAGTAAATCCACTTGCATTCCATTTTCAGCAATATTTTTTCTATATCGCCTCCTCGGATACCGAGAGATGCTTTTTGGATTACTGTGAATTTCAAATCTTTGGAAGAGCTCTTATGATATAATAAAAAATGTTTGGCAACTGAGGTTATTTTTTTGCCCTTTTTCAGATCCCGTTCAGCTGTTTTAATATTATAGCAGTGTTCCAAAATTCTTGTTTTTACCTCTCTGGTAGTCATGCCAACATAAAACATTTGGCACGAACAGTGTAGTGCATAAACCACTCCAATGGTAGTGCATGAGAAATGACAGGGTATCTTATGTACTCTGCCAGTTTTATCAGTTAGAGATTTGACTTTCCACACATATTGGCACGCTGAACAGGTGCCACAAGGATACATGCCTGGGTCCCTATGTTGTTTTTTTGCAGATCTTACAAAATGACTCGATACCAATTTATCTCTTAGGTTATTGGGTCTTTTGTATCCTAAGGATACTCTCTCTCCAATGAGGGGTTTTAAGGTTTCATCATTTTGTAGAATTTGCCAATGATCATTTATGATTTTTGTCACATGTCTCATCTGGGGATTATATGTAGTTATTAATCTAGGATGAGATTCGGTTTTTGTTTTATCCTTGGGTACTAGTAATTCATCCCTGCAAACTTTGAGCGCTTTGTATTTTGCTCTTTTTACAGACTTTTTACTATATCCTCGCGATATTAGCCTTTGTGACAGTGCAACACTCTCTGCCATATAAATCTCTTTATTTGTGCAATTACGGCGGAGTCTCAAAAACTCACCATATGGGATCGCTCTAAGAGTATTGGGTGAGTGGGCACTCGAATGGTGTAAGAGAGTATTGGTTGCTGTCTCCTTTCTGTAGATTGTAGTATTTATAAGGCCTTCGCTATTTTTGAATATTTTCAAGTCTAAGAAACATATCTCCTGCTGACTAGCAGAATATGTCAGTTTTATATTTAAATCATTTTCATTGAGTTTTTGCATGAATAGTTGTAAATCATCAAAAGTACCCTCCCAGATGAACAGCACATCGTCTATATACCGTACCCACAGTGGTATACATTCTGTATATGTTTGTAAATGATCAGAGAATACACGAAAGCGTTCCCAAAAACCAAGAAACAAATTTGCATACGTAGGTGCACATGCAGTGCCCATTGCGGTACCCTGTGTTTGGAGATAGTACCTATCATTAAATGTGAAGAAGTTATGTGTTAGAATGAAATGTAACAACTGAACTATGAAGGCATTGTGTGCTTCATTTTCTAGACTGTTAGACGCTAGGAAGTATTTGATGGCTTCTATGCCATCACTGTGCCTGATGTTAGTATAAAGTGACTCCACATCTGCTGTAACTAACCACATATTGTCTGTTAGTTCAATATCTTTTACCATTTGTAATACTTCCATGGTGTCACGGACATATGATGGTAATGTGGTTAGATATTCCCTTAGTCTAAGGTCTATAAATTTGCTGGCATTTTCAGTTAAATTATCATTTCCAGACATGATAGGTCTGCCAGGAGGTATTACAGGGTTTTTGTGCACTTTCGGTAGAAAATACAGGGTGGCAATCTTAGGGTTCTCTTTTGTCAAAAACTTCTTCTCAGAATTGGAGAGTATATTGTTCTCCCATGCATCCTTAATTATTCGGTTATACTGTATGAGGTAAGAGCTTTGGGGATTGAATATTAGTTGTTTATAGCAGGAATTATTAGATAGTTGTTTTGTGGCTTCATCTATATACATCTGTTGTGGCCATAAGACCACATTCCCACCCTTGTCTGATGGTTTAATCAGGATATCTTGCCATGATTCAATCTCCCTCAAAGCTTGCATTTCAAGACTGCTCAAATTGTTATTAACATTATATATAGGTATCTGTTCAATTTTCTGGCAAACCATTTTACAAAACACTTGTATTTCAGGTGATAAAGATAAGGATGGAGTATATGTAGACTTAGGTTTAACATTTGACTTCCAGACTTGTGGTGTCGGTGTCAAATTCTCATTATCCATGTCAGTACTGCTTTCTGATAATTCACATAATAAATCAGCTGTAACTAAATCATCTGCATTGAGGATATTTGGATTGTAGGCATATATTTTCTTAAGTAGCATCTTTCTAGAGAATAAGTGTATATCCTTAATCAGTTCAAATTTATTAAGCGAGTTGACAGGGCAAAACGATAGCCCTTTAGATAGTACTGATTTATGTGTTGTGCTTAGTACATGATCTGATAAATTAATAACTCTCATTTGTTCATCCTTATCTTGCTGAAGGGACTCAGTTCCCTTCTTCTTGTTGATTGTCTCACTGGGCCTGAAAACTTTCTTTTGTTGCCTCTGTTCTGTGTGGGAGTCTGATTGGTCTGTGTGACCGGTTGAGTTGTGTTGTGTGGTGTGGTGGACAAAAAAGAGGTAGAGGAGGAGGTGGAGGAGGTTATAGATTGTGCAGAACTATAACTTCTAGGTCTGATACTTGATGTACTAGGTGTTATGTCATTAGGTTCATCTCTAGTCACATGGTCTGAATCTCCATCAGAATTGTCACTTTCGCTCTCAGCACTACTTTCAGGTTGCTGCACTATGTACCTGTTAGTTCTCTGTCTGAATGCAGTGTTAGTGTTATTACGCCAACGATAAACTCTTTGACTTGAAAAATCTTCTATATCTCTTTGAAGTTTCTGTTTTTTAGTGGCTATTATTTCAAGCTCTAGTTTATCCAGTTCTTTCTGATATTTATCATATTGTGTTTTATAGTCAATTTTATCATCAAATTGGGACAACTGAGCATTATATTCTTTTATCTCAGTATCAAGTTTGGATAACTCTAGTTTATCATGTTTGATTAATATTTGTATTAATTTAAGAGAGCATTCTGATAGTGCTGTTTCCCATTCTTTGACCAGAACTTCATTATTGAGATTGAATGCAGGAAATACCTTCATTCTCAAACCTCTTGGTATAATGTTTTTCTCTGCATACTTCTCAAAGAAGTGCCAGTTCCACCACCTTTTAGATTGTTTATGTAATGTTTGATGTAATTTGCATAATACATTATTTAGTTCCTCCTCATTTATTACTATATTGTCCTTAGTTGAGACATTAAAAATAGAATTTAATTCTTGCAGTCTCTTTTGGTGGCGATTCGCCATATCATTTTGAATATTCATTATTAAACAAATAATTGATCCCCCCAGAAGAAGAGGGCTAAACTCAGTAAAGAAATCTGAGTATATTCTCCCAAAATACAAATTGTTTAGAGGAAAAGAGGGGGGGGGAGTAAAAGGGAGTAGAGTTACAAGAATGGTACCAGGTTTAGCCTATATTAATTTGTAATAATAGTATTCTAATTACTAGAATTTGAGTTTGTATATAACAACAGCGAGACCTGGAGTGGATTATTCAATAGGGCAACTGACAACAACTAGACAAACTAGTTGTAACTGAGAGTACAACAAAGTTTAAAGAGAGAATAATAGTTATTAGGTTGTTTGCTAAAGGAATCCTAAAGTAAAGGGATCCTTTACTTTACATTGCCAATATCAGTGCCAATTCTGCTTGGAATATTTTGCCAGCATCGCCAACCATTGTGATGTATAGTAAAACGCCTTTTGGCGACACAGCCATGAGAATTCTGTTTGAATCAAGTGGGGTCTATAGTTCTGTTTTAGTTCTGAATTCTACAGGATTCTTCCTCCATTACTAAAAAATGTGTGCTTCACTAGTTAATTTACTTTAATTACGCCACATAAATACAATTTCAAGGCTGTGAATAATTAAATATAAATGATAAACTTTGTTTTAATATATTTTCCGGAAAATGCATCCTTTATGTCTAATTCATTTTGCAATTTAACAAAACAATGATATAAAAATAGTGTTAAATGTTAGTACTGACTGAGGGGCATGATGCGTGTGACTGCTTGGCATGTTTCATGAGTGATACAACATGTTTTGTCCTGAGAGAAATCTGAATGTGCTTGTATTTTCCTTCTTAGTCTCCAGCACTCGTTGCCCCCTGCAAAAATCAGTTTTATAAATAGATTGTATTTGGCCTAAAGGGAGAATTTGAGATTCCATCTGATAAAACACAGTACTATGTGTGAAGGGCAGTAAATAGTTACAGGGAACAAAAACACCCAGTCTACAGTGTAGGATAAACCAAGATTTTTATTCATATAATTTTCCCAGGGCATTTTATTCGCCACATTTCAAAATATCAAATTGATATTCAGATTTGGTTCTGTTTTTGTGTTTCTCTAGGGTTCCCAGCTCTTGTGTATGCAACTACTGAACAGCCAGCAGGTGACCAGACAAAAGCAATAGGTGAGTCCTGATCAGACAATAGATGGCATCACAGCCCCTGCCAGCCATATGCCCACCTCATATATGACCCATAGTCCTAGTCTGAAAGCCCCTGTCAGCTATATTTGCACGTCAGACATCAGATATGACTCATAGCCCTAGTCTGAAAGCCCCTTTTAGCTATATGTGCCCATCAGACCTTATATCTAACCCATGGTCCGAAATCCCCTGACCTCAGATATGACCCATGCACTGAAAGCCCCTGTCAGCTATATGTGCACTTCAAACAATTTGGAAAACAGCACACCTGTCCTTTGTTGATGGGCACGGAATGTCAGACTTGCCAAGTCCACTTATCCAAACTGCAACAAAGTGATTTTAGACTCCAATACTTGAAGTATACATGACTAAGGGCCTAGTACAGGCCTGAAACGTTGTATTTCTTTCTCTCTGGACCCCATGTAAAGAAATAAAGGTCTTTTTTTGCCACATTGGAGGCTGGAATCACTTTGTTGCAGCAATATGTGCACATCAGATCTCAGATCTGATTCATGGTCTGAAAGCCTCTGTCAGCTATTTGTACACATCAGACCTCAGATACGACCCATAGTCCTAGTCTGAAAGCCCCTGTTAGCTATATGTGCACATCAGACCCCAGATACAACACATGGTCTGAAATCCCCTGTCAGCTATATGCGCTCATCAGACCTCAGATACAATCCATGGTCTGAAAGCCACTGTCAGCTTTGGGCCTCCATCAGGGGGTGAAAGGGATGGCTCCTGTCAGGGGCCCATTGGGCCAGGGGGCACAATGAGGCAAACACAACTATTATTAAAAAAAATGTTTTTTTTTTTAAATGTTGGCTGCCACCAGAGGGCGCTACAGAAGAGTGCTATTGAGCGTGGGAAATCTCATTACTAGGAGTAAAGCATTAGCATTAGAGAGGATTGAGACAGACTTGGCACTTCAGTTTGTACAGTGTGTGCCTGATTTAGACGGCAGATCACTTTCATTTGCAGAGGAGGTAGGACTTACTTAGTAAATGTTTTTTTATTTCTTGGTGCAATTTTGGATTGTAACTTCAGTGTGGTAATTGTATGGGGGGGAGCAAGGGTCCATAAAAACATTTTTTTTTAGCAATATTCAGCAGTGTATTTATGATTATTTGACAATGCTGTAGAAATTCTATATTCAAAACCATGCAGAAATGTTTCCTCCTCAGTACACAAATGCTAGGTGCCTATGAGGCTGAGTACCACAGCTTATGGTTCCACCAAGACCATATAGAGTACAGAATTTTCAAAATCCATAAGTACAACTGACAGATGCGAACATTTGTACACCAGATTTGAAGTGGTGCTCTTGGTTGGAGAAAATGGGGGGGGGGGGGGAACCCCAAACATATGTCAACCTTTCAAATGTACTTTTCTTCATCTACCCATTCTGAGAGATCATTAATGTACAATTTTGAATTCACTGAACTTTTTTTGTTTGCACATTTACAAATATGATTCTTTAAAAAGTGATCTCTTAATTTCTGATATTTTTTTATCATGCATGTCACAAACTGTTGATTTAGGGCAGAGGTTTCCAAACTTTTCATGTTGGTGACACACTTTTTAGACCTACATGATTTTGAGACACAGTAATTTAGTTGTACTAGCAAACAGGAGGTTAAACTAACTTGTTTTTAAGAGATACAGACACATACATAAATTATATAATAACAAAATGTATTTACAAGTAACAGTAAGTGCAAGAATTAAAAAAAAAGTTTAATAACACCAATAGCTACTTACTATTTTAATGGGATGTATGAGGTTGATGGGATGAACACAGTTTCTGAATATTTGGTGGAATATTAGATAAAGACACTCGCATTTCATCAAGCAGCTGTACCACTCACTGACTACACACGCGGTCACAAGCCGATTGAGGAGACCACACGTGCAATCAGGAGCCAATGTGCCATCAAAGCCACCAATGGGAATAGTTTCAGTTCCCGCTGAGCTGTGCCTATAGTTTAAGTTGATCTGTGACCCACTAGGTATCAATCATGTGTCAACCATGTGATATGCATAGCAGGCAGGTGAAAAGTCGGAAACCAAAAAAATATAAAAATGAATTAAAAAAAAAATAGTGCTGAAGCAGGGACACACCTACCCACTAATGTGTCATGACACACAATTTGGAAAGCACTTATTTAGGGGATGGCAATGTGCAGACATTTTACCTCCTGTGAGTGTTTCTGTGGGTGTCTGTGTTTATTCTTTGTGCTTTTGTTGGTGTCTCTATGAGTGTGTATGTATTTTTTTTCTGTGGGTCTCTCTGTGATGGTGTGTGTGTCTGTCTTTGTGCATTTTCTGTGGATATCTCTGTGAGGGTGTGTATGTCTTTGTGCATTTTCTGTGAATGTCTCGCTGAGGGTGTGTGCGTATGTCTTTGTGCATTTTCTGTGGGTGTCTCTGTGAGGGTGTGTGTGTATGTCTTTGTGTGTTTTCTGTGTATGTCTCTGTGAAGGTGTGTGCGTATGTCTTTGTGCATTTTCTGTGGGTGTCTCTGTCAGGGTGTGTGTGTATGTCTGTGGAGGGTGTGTGTGTATGTATGCATGTCTCTGTCTTTTATGTGGGTGTCTCTGTGTGTATGTATGTCTTTGTGTGTTTTCTGTGGGAGTCTGTGAGTGTGTATGTCTTTGTGTGTTTTCTAAGGCATTCTCTATGGGTGTTTCCTTGGGTGTATGTGCAAGTTTGTGTTTGAGTTTGTGTGTGTCCATTGTCTGTTCCTTTTTAGGACATTTTGACCTTACTACTGATTATTCACATCTTTCTACAGACTTTGAGACTAATGAGACCTTTCGGGAAGTCACCAATCCACCACTTAACCTTTAAATTATTGTTTAGGCAGTTCAGGGCCCTTCCTTTCAGCCACTGCATGCTGTTGTCATCATTTAGTTGGCATCTTTCTTGACAAAAAGATAGCCAGAACTCCATATTTTGTCTTGTAAATCTCCGTTTTTGACAAAACTGTAGTCTACCTCATTACTTGTCAGGTCAATGTAAACAAGTGCTGAGTGCCTGTGTCTGAGTGTGTTTGTGTGTTTCTTTGCATGTCTGCTAGAGTGTCTATATGTGAATCCTTATGTGTGAGTGTGAGTTTCAGTGTATGAGTGTGTCTGTGTGTTTCTGTGTTTGTGTGTTACTACCTTTACAACATTTACAAGTTTGACTACGCTTAAGAATAAAG